>NW_026111800.1:167500-270000 GCF_024679095.1 Eriocheir sinensis
GATGTATATTCTGTCTTGTAGACCGACCTTCAGGCTCCTCCACAGGGCATACTACCTTGCGTGGAGGCACGCTGTTTGTGGATATTGTTCTCAAAACTGAACGGTATGAATGGGCTCTCTACAAGCTGTACTCTTCTAGGGAATTTATTTTGATCTTGGTCAAATACAAGAATGACATAATTTTCCTTCTTTGTTCTTACTCTTTGTTTTTCCATTTTTTTCTATCTTTTCGCTTTGCTTTGTTCTTCAATGATTTTTTCTTCTTTTATGAAATTTTCAGTCATATTATTAACTCCAAGACGTCTGTGCAGTTGCATAGATACCTGCGTTGACGACTCATGATGTTATGTCACGGATGTTAAACTCAGAGCTGTGCTTGACCTGAGTTACAATTCTTGCAGAAAATAATGCACATCCATGATATTATTGCAATATGAAAGAGAAGTAAAATAAAATTGAAATACCTGAACGGTGCCCTTTACGGAAACGGCAGCTCATAGCAATCATACTTGTGATGTCTAAGTACGTTCATATGCTAATTGCCGAGATAAGTTCTGTGGCTCCATCCCGAGACAATTTTCTGGCTGAGAGGAGGAGGAAAACGCGCAGGGTTGTGGCCTTCAGGAAATTTCGAAAATTCCATATTACTGAGGTTTCTGAATTTCCTGGTATTTTGCTAATTTGGTGAAGGTGAATATTTTCTTTGTGTAAGTTATGATAAAATTATATAATAGGAGCTATAATAAAGAAATGACGAACGTCCTTTCTTGTTTGTGGTGCAAGGGATTATTGGTGGACGGAGGACTGCGACGCGGCTGTGGCCTGTAATTATTAGGGTGCCCCGGGACCTGCAAGCGACAGGCAACAGGTTCAGGTGGTGTACCACGGCTCTTTTGCATCTGTCAGCACTGGTGTATACCGTAAAAACAGTTTACATCCCCGACGAAATGAATAAATAACAATATCCATTTTATAAAACAAGTTTTATATTTGCTATTCTCGTGCTTCGCATATACGTATACGCTCCTAAAACTGGATGATGGAGTGGAAAGTCGAGAAAACAATAGTGAACTACGTGTATTTACAAAACTCCGTCGCGGAGGGTACAGTATGTGACCGTATTTTCCTCCCAGCGCTTTGCTAAAATACATTTTCTTTTGATGATTTTTTTTTGCTTTATCGAGTCTCAATTCAAAACATAAATTTAACACATTAAATTTAATTTGAGGACGCACATCGCACCCCCTCCGCGCGGGCAGCAGCTGGACGAGTGTGGCGGCACACATTGTGTATTCGGCGACCTGCGCCTGGATTCCCGCCACACCAAATTGGGCTCATCAGTGTGTGTGTGCCGTAATGAGGCTTTGTCCAGGGATGAAATCACGTAATATAATTAATATTCGTGGAGATCTTCCCAAATGAATATATATATATATATATATATATATATATATATATATATATATATATATATATATATATATATATATATATATATATATATATATATATATATATATATATATATATATATATATATATATATATATATATATATATATATATATATATATAATGGGAGTAGGCAATCAGACACAAGCTGCAACAGGCGTAAACAACTTCCCACTTTCAGGAGCTGCCTTTTGTAGAACGTCTGGCTTCTTGAAGCCTTACTTAATCTTTGTGTATCCTTGTGAAGGTCTTAGAGTTGAATATGTATAATTACTAATGAAAAGAACTCCAAGGATCCTGCTAATCTCAATCACAAACAAATACAATAACGAAAACACGTTGTACATTACAATATATGCAATATTTTATATATATATATATATATATATATATATATATATATATATATATATATATATATATATATATATATATATATATATATATATATATATATATATATATATATATTGGATTTATCAAATGAAAAATGAGAAAATGGTAGAGGCGAGAAGAGGACAGAGGGAAGGGGAAAAGAAGGAAAGGACTCCGCCATCTTAAATACAGTCAACATCTGCAGTTCGATGATGCGGAGGGACAGCGCTTCGCCGCTGTAGCGGAAACTTTTCTTAGTGTTAACGACGGTGTTGCATTTTTTACTACACTTAGAATAACAGTATACTTTTAGAGTTTAACGCACATATTCTCACGTTTTGAATTTCACTTTGAAGAAGACTATACCTTTAGAGTCATAAGCAAATAATCTCAGGATATTTTTTTCCATCATAAACACAAAGATATTCTTTCACATATCTAATTCATTGGTTCCCCTGATAATAAGGCCACGGGTGTAATAAGCTACCGCCCTGTCGAGGCACATTAAGTATTTATGGACAGGGAAGCTTAAAGAGGTGTTCCTGTGTTCAATAATAAGGGCGGGGAGATGGATGAAGGTCTCCAAGGTTAAGCCTGAGGCGGGGGGGAGAGAGAGAGAGAGAGAGAGAGAGAGAGAGAGAGAGAGAGAGAGAGAGAGAGAGAGAGAGAGAGAGAGAGAGAGAGAGAGAGAGAGAGAGAGAGAGAGAGAGAGAGAGAGAGAGAGAGAGAGAGAGAGAATCAGAATCAGAATCATTTTATTCAATAAAAATGGCTTTTCTATACATTGCAAGCATTACTGAATAACATACAATTTAAAGTAAGACTTAAGCTAAAAGTTTTCTAAGCTATATAAATCAATATCAGAATAGTGTGAGCGTGGTCTCGATAGAATTCTAGTTGACATTTATATCGTTATCAAGCAAGTAGTGTTTTAGTCTTTTTCTGAACACTTGTATGGTATTTGGTAGTGTTATATGGTGTGGGAGAGCGTTCCATAGCCTGGAGCCTTGTACAAGGAGCGAACGTGTACCGCAGTGTGTGTTGGTGTGGGGGACATGTAGGTTGTCCCGCTGTCTTGTTGTGTACCTGCTCCGTGTCACCTCAGTTGTGGTAGGCAGCTGCAGGAACCACTCTGGATACAGTTTACATTTTATCTTATATACAGTTACAGCAACATCAAAAATTATCTTCTTGTTCATTTTAAGCCTGAGCAATTGTGTTATGAAGGGGGTGGCGTGGTCCCGCCTCCTCGCTCCCCCAATACATATCTTTGCTGCAAAGCTCTGTAGTTTTTGTACTCGCTTAATTAGTGTGCTATTTGTAGTGCCGTAAACTGGTAGGCTATAATTAATGATACTTAGAGCAAGTGATTCAATAGCTATTTTACGAGTTACATTGTCAAATTTATCTTTAATTCTGTTTATGAACATTAGAGTACCAATGACTTTCTTGTGGGTTTCGTTAATACGTATGTTAAACGTCAAGTGAGAGTCCATGTAAACGCCAAGGTTTTTGATGTGTTTCCTGGGAGTGATGGGAGTGTTGTCAAAAAGGAGAGTGGAGTTTTGGGGAATTTGTTTGATAACTGACCTGGTCCCAATAAAGATACACTGGGTTTTGTTAATGTTCAGTAACAGACCGTTTTTGTTAAAGTATTCCCTGGCCAGTGAGAAGGTCGTTTGTGCCGCCGTGATGAGGTCAGGCAGTGCATCAATAGTACCAGTGTTCACGAGCTGCGTGTCGTCTGCGTACTGGACTATCTCGCATCCATGTATTGCTTCAGCAAGGTCGTTGACAAAAATGATGAAGAGAATTGGTCCTAATATTGAGCCTTGAGGAACTCCGTATTTTATCGGTGCAGTCGCAGACGTGGTGTTATTCACTTTAACTTTTTGACTTGTCATTTAAATAGTCATGGAACCATAAAGAGTCTATGTTAACCTTGAGTGGTTTATTTATGAGGATTTCGTGTTTTACGCTATCGAAGGCTTTTGATAGGTCGCACAACGTTATAAGGGGTAATTTCTTCTCATCCATATTTCTGTATAGTTTATTTGTAACTGTAGTTAGGGCGGTCTCAGTTGAAAGTTTAGGTCTAAAGCCGTGTTGATTGTTAGAGAGAAGTTTCTTGGACTCTAGGAAGGTAGTCATTTGTTGGGCTACAATTTTCTCTAATATTTTGAGAGAATAGGTAACAGTGATATTGGGCGATAATTGTTTACGTCGTCCCTGTCTCCGTTTTTATAGATAGGTATGACGGTCGCGTGTTTCCACATGGTAGGGAATTTTCCTGTAACAATCGACGTGTTGATGATAGTAGTGATGGATGTCATCGTAACTGGTAGTGAATCTATGATGTACTGAAGTGCAATCCCATCTGGACCGGCGGAGTTAATGTTCTTTAGGTGTTTGATAGTTAATATGACAGTGTTCATGTCTACGGGGCTGGGCCTGAAAAGATGACGGTGATTTATATCTTGCTGGGGGATAATACAGTTTTGATTTGTAATGCTGAGATTGTTTTGCGTTTTTAGGAAGGTGCGTTCCCCCACGTTAACAAACAGGTCATTGAATTTATTCGCCACTTCATTTTCATTAATGAAGTTGTTGTTATTAGTTTCTTTATTGCTGGGTGTGAGGTCTTTTATTATTCTCCAGGTGGCAGCTGAATTGCCTCGTCAGTCGTAGATTTTTTGTCGGTAGTAGGATTGTTCAGCATTTCGCAGTAGTGACTTTACTCTATTACGATGGTGTTTATATTGCTCTAGTAATTCAGCATCATTTCGATTTTGCTTTAGGCGCGCTTGGAGGGTGTTGCGTGTTGACATTGCTGAGCGAATTTCGTCGTTAATCCAGGGGGCAAAAGGCTTGTTGATTTCTTTTGTGACAAAACGAGCGCATTGTTCCAAGCAATTTGATAGTACAGACGTGAGGGTGTTTACCTGTATGTCCACGTTGTGCTTAACCTTCACATTCATGATCATAAATACTCCCTTCGGCCGGCATAGGCAGTTCTTTCACTTGTTGCATTCATCACAAAGTTCCCGAGTGTAATCTTTTTAACGCACAAATTGATGGACTTTTCTTGATCTTCCACTCAGCGGGACGAATAGCTGTGTATCCTCGTGGAATACAGCGCGAGTAATCTCTTTGTCCAGCTTTTCGCTTCGCATATTTAGAAGAATCATTATGAGAAGCCGACCAAGAAACACCTTTCACCGTAAACGTAAATGTAAATTATTTGTTTAATACATTTTCTTTTCATTTGCCCGAACAATGTAACAAATACTTTTCAGACAACGAGAGAACAATAGAGAAGTTCCTAAATAATAATAATAACCATTATGGTACTACTAATAATAATGATGATAAATTAGTAATAATAATAATAAAATGATAATAATAATAATAATAATAATAATAATAATAATAATAACAATAATAATAATAATAATAATAATAATAATAATAATAATAATAATAATAATAATAATAATAATAATAATAATAATAATAATAATAATAATAATAATAATAATAATAATAATAATAATAATAATAATAATAATAATAATAATAATAATAATAATAATAATAATAATAATAATAATAATAATAATAATAATAATAATAATAATAATAATAATAACAATAATAATAATAATAATAATAATAATAATAATAATAATAATAATAATAATAATAATAATAATAATAATAATAATAATAATAATAATAATAATAATAATAATAATAATAATAATAATAATAATAATAATAATAAAAATAATAAAAATAATAATAATAATAATAATAATAATAATAATAATAATAATAATAATAATAATAATAATAATAATAATAATAATAATAATAATAAAAATAATAATAATGATAGTAATAGTGATAATGATAACAGTAATAAATTATGCATGTTCCTGCCAGTGTTCTCAAGTGATCAGAGTTTACATCGATTATTACGGCTTTTTTTGTATAATTAAAAAAACTTATATAATTACAAACTATTTCCTTTCCTCGGAGCAAACAACGCAGGTCTTGGAGGAAAGTAACCCTGTCTTTTGTCTAATAACTAGGTAATATCTTATATCTTATATTTTCGACGGGTAAAATAACGGACAGAAAAATATAGAGTAAAGTTTCCGTGTATCCTCGAACTTTTCAAAGTAAAATAGCTAAAAACTGTCAGGCAGTTTTATGTAAGAACAAGACGCACCTAATGTGAAAAAATGGCACGCCAGTTTTCATTTCTCCTTCTGTCGCACGCTGCTTCTGTTCACGATGTAAATTCCTTTCACTGACATAAAATTGTTGCCACACTACTCACATTTTAGAGATATTAAAATTTGTAGGCAAGCGTGGCGCTCAACGGAGGCTAAAATTCCATGGCCACTCTTCCGTGTTTGAAAACAGGTTGGGTAACGCATAGTGGATAGGGTGACCTGAGACTTATGTTTCCGTTAAACACGATGGAAAAGTTTTCACAGCAACAACAAAAAAAAGACTGGAAAAGAACACAACGTCATTAAGGAATCTACTTTAAAGAGTATTTTTCTATATTTTAGAACGGTAGCCCACTCAATCTACAAATACGCAGAAAGCAATTAGTGGAAGTAATAGTAATCGTCGTAAGTTATATGGATAACTTTGTTACCCACCTGAGCTTCGTTAGCACAACTGGAACACAAAAATGCTACTAACGTTACAAAGGCCGTATGAAATAATGTTACATTTTCCTTTTTTCCAGATGATAAGTAACACCATCTCTCAGTTAAGGATCCCAGAGTCTGACCATCCTTTAACCACGGTCTACTTAAAAGAAGAAGAAAACACACAGGTAATTGTTAACTTTGCAGGTACATAATGATGACCGATATGTAATTGCAGAAAGCACCGAGGCAGGCAAAACCCGATAACTGAGGATCAGAGTACTGCTGGGTGAGCCTGCTTTGCGTCCTAGACACTGCGTCTCTCTGACCATACAATCCACGATAAGGGGAGGGAACAGCGGTAACCCTCGCCGCCCACATCACAACTGCTGGCTTGGATATATGTGTGCGTGTGTGTGTGTGTGTGTGTGTGTGTGTGTGTGTGTGTGTGTGTGTGTGTGTGTGTGTGTGTGTGTTGGTATTGTTGTTGTTGTTATTAATATTACTATCATTATTTTTTATAATTAGCATTATTGTTATTGTTGCTGTTGATGTTGCAGTTGTTCTTGTTGTTGAACAATAATTTGTAAATTCGTTTTATAAAAGTGCAGTTCGGGAACTCTGGAATTAGTGTTGCATGTGTTGTTTGTACAGCCTCGGGAAGGGTGCCAAGTTAGTTATAGAACTGTAGTCCATTACCCGCCGGGATGTTGTAAATCGACAAAGCCATTATCCAAGGCGACATAAGTCTTTCCCATTCCTCTCGCTGAAGGTCAACTGCATGGCCTGAAGCTCTCAGAACTAAAGTGACATTGACACGAGCATCCGTTGGTAATCTCTGAGTGCTTAATGAAACATTAACAGCGACGTAGTTCAAATTTTAACGAGATAACAATATATTTTCCGCAGCATCCATAAAAAGCCGACAAATATTTAATGAGCAACTTGTTGGGCGTGAAATTCCCTTGGACAGACTCACAGGAAATATACGCAACCTGAAATAAATATGAATAAAAGTTATGGTAAACAATTTATATAAATGCAGGATATATGACGCAGGGGCACATAAAACAGAGCCGAGGGTTGGGAGTAACGGATGTTGTTCCCCGCCGCCGCCGCTTGGCTAACGAGGAATTACCGTCAAAGCCGCCATCAAACATCAGATCCCTGCTGATCCCTCGCGTGGATTTGTATCGTCAATTTAACTTGTAATTAGAATAAGTTTTCCTCATTTCTGCTCTCAGTTAGTTGGCTTGTAACTGCATGCGAGTATTATGATTCTTAATTACTATTCCTGCTATTATTATTATTAACATTTTTTTGCATTATTATCTTTTTGGGCCCTTGACATGCCTCTTTCACTGTAAAGAAAAGACGAACGCACAGACAGACGAACAAACAGACGGACAGGCAGACAGATAAATAAGACAGATAATCATATGGAGAACAGAGAAGAAAGAAATATAACGGAGACAAGATGAGAGAAGATGAGATGAGGTGAGATGAGATGAAACAATAAAGTTAAGTGCAATGAGATGAAGAGATGAAAGAGGAAAGAACAAGAAATGATGTGGTGAGATGAAATTAGGTGAAACGAAATGAAATGAGATGAATTGAAAAGAGAAACGGGATAAAGAGAGAGAGAAAGAGAAGATGAGAGAGGAGGAAACGAGATATGATGAAAATACATGAAGTGCAATGAGAGAAGATAGGAAAAACGAGGAAAGGAGGAAAAAAATAAAGACCTTGCACGCTATTAACCTCAGCGTGGCCCCGTCATGTATGTATGTATGTATGTATAATATGTATGTATGTATGTATGTATGTATGTATGTATGATTGTAAGTAAGATTGTAAGTGTGTATATATGTATGTATGTATATATGATTATACGTATGCATGTATGGGTGTATTTTTTTTACAGCAACGAAAACGGCTTATGGGCAACAAAAAGAGTGCCAAAAAAAAAAAAAAAAAAAAAAAAGCGCGCTACTCGCCGCGCCCATAAAAGACAAAATTAAAGTGTGGCCAGAAGAGGGGTCAGTTTCGGGTGGAGAGTTATCTTGATACTCTCTTTCTGAAAAAGTTCAAGTCGCAGGCAAGAGTAAATACAGACGGAGGAAGACTGTTTCAGAGTTCACCAGTGAAGGGAATGAAAGAATGGAGATGCTGGTTAACTCTTGCATAAGGGGTTTGGACAGTATAGGGATGAGCATGAGTAGAAAGTAGAAAGCAGCGGAGCCGCGGGAGGGGGTGAGGCATGCAGTTAGCAAGTTCAGAAGAGCTGTCACGGGTTACGGGTAGCAGTTACGGGTAGGCGGTGGCTGAACGGACCGGGAAGAAGCCTACCGGCGCAATAGGCCAAGACGTAAAAAAAATAAAAAAAATAAAAAGTCAGCATGAAAATATCAATAGAAGATAGAAAGAGAGGCAACATGGCGGCGGAGTTTAAGAGGTAGAAGACTATCAGTAAGAGGAGGAGAGCAGATGAGACGAAGAGCCTAATGTCGGTATTATAAGACATTTTCGCTTCTCACATCAGCTATTTCTAAAGGTCAATGAGGGGGTCAATCGGTTTCTGATGAGTGTTTCTTCAGGTTCACGGTACAGAAGAAAGGTCAAACTACCACCAGGGTCATAAAACTACTCCTGGAAATGCCCACAGCTCCTGCGAAAGCCTTGTCAAATGGGTGTTCTTGGCCGGCGAAATGTCTTATAATACGACCTTAGACTCCACTTTGTCCATAAGAGCTGTGTGAGTGGAGCCCCCCACACGTGAGATGCATATTCCATACGAGGGCGGAGAAGAACTGGCGGAGACGATACAGAACGCCCAACCTCGAGGAAGCTGATTCAGTGAGAGAGATGTGAAGTCTCCAGTTGAGATTTTGAGCTAAGGATTGACCGAGGATATTTAGTGTTATCGAAGAATAGGGGATAGGTGTTTGGAAGATTGTGTCGAGTTGATAGGTGGAGAAATTAGGTTTTTGAGGCATTGAAGGACACAAGGTTCCTTTTACCAAATCGGAAATGATAGCAAGGTCTGAGGTTAAGCGTTCTGCAGCCTCCAGTCTGGAGTCTTGTAATTCCTGTTGAGGTCTTCTGTTGAAAAAGTTGAATAGTGCAGAGTGGAGTCGTCAGCGTATGAATGGATAGGACAGTTTGTTATGGAAAGAAGATATTTGATGAATAACAGGAAGAGAGTGGGTGATAGGACAGAGCCCTGTGGAACACCACTGTTGATAGGTATAGGGGAAGAAGTATGTATTTATTTGTGTGTATATGAATCTATGTATGTTATTTATGTGTGTGAGATTGCGTGTGTATCTGTGTGTGTATGAATTTATGTTTGAATGTACTGTGTCATCATACAGTATACTGGATAGGCTTAGTACAGATCTCTACGCCTAAGAAGGAACGTGTCCCTCTCTCCCTCCCTTTCCATCCTTCTCCCTTCCACTACCCCCTCTCCCTCCCTCTCCATCCCCCTCCGTCTCACTCCCTCCCTCTCCCTCTCCCCTCCACCCCCTCTTCCTTGTATAATTACAGGTTGGTGCGCTGAGTGGGAGGACAAAAAGCGTTGACATGCCACGCTTCATTTAACGCTCATAACATTAAGGGACAAACGACTACACATGCGACTGAAATTTGTATGTTTTATTTCCCCCTCTTTTAGTAGTGGGTTAGACACGGTACAGTGGCCGATTTTCATTACCCGTGATTGGTTGCGCTCAAATTTATGTGCAGTCTTTTTTGTAGGGGAATATGTTGCCTTTCCATGATTTCATAACTACCATGGACTGCCTCTCACTAACCTGCCAATCATTTCTGCTCAAAAAAATATTCCAAACTTACATCTCATAAAACCTCACAAGATCATCCTGCTCCCTTATATAACCCTTCAACCTCCCCTCTCGCTGCCCCCAAACCCCTAATTAACCTGGCATTCACCTCTTCCCCCCAAAAGAATTCAAACTTAGATCTCATACAACCTCCCACGACCTTATAACCTTCAGCCTCCCCTCGCGCTGCCACATAGTCTCTCACTAACTTGGCATTCATCTTCCCCCTCCCCAAAGAAAAAGAGCATTCACGTGAGTATTGGAGGTAGAGGTAAGGAGGATCTGTAGTGCGAGCGATGTGATGATGTGCTGTAGTGAGGAGCATCAAGACACCTCTCCACCCGAAATATGCGTCTCTTTTGGCCACTTTCCTCTACCTCTCTTCATAGGAGCAGTGGTTAGCGGGCTTTTTTGCTTTAGTTAAGGATCTGTAGTGATAGTGATGTGATGATGTGCAGTAGCGATGAATATCAAAACACCTCCCCACCCGAAATATACCTCTCTTTTGGCCACTCTTTTCTAGCTCTCTTTAAAGTAGCGTAGCATTACTGAGCGGGGGTTTTGAGTTTTCATTCGTTTTTGCCCTTGAGGTGCTTCCTTTGCTGTAAAAAAAAAAGGTATTCCACGAAGGCTAATGTCAGAGATAGTAATATAAAACGAGCAGACGCATCACTAATACGGAACATTATCACGTTATATAAATTCAGGTAAAATTATCACCACGTGAGAAATGGCAAATACGGCAGCGAAAAACAATCCCCGTCGAATTTAACGCTGAATCACCGAAAATAAAAGGAAACATACAGAGAGAAAGTGCGTCGTAAATTTGACCAAGAAGGAAGAACAAGAAACATAGGGACAATTGATGGGAGTCGCTGATGAAGCCCTTGCGGAGGCCATCTATTCCGATAAATCACGATGATCAGGCAGGAGTGAAGCCGTGAAGCCCCGCCAGGTACGCCGCCACGCATGCACGCAATCACCCACACACCTGCCCTCGCGCTCTCGCTCCCCAGGTAACAAAGGGAAGGAGACTAAGGTGAAGAACGACGATGGAGCGTGTCATTAGGACGAAGTACGAAGCGTGTTATGGAGGGCAACAACACTAAGGATGGTCATCTTCTCAGGTGACGAACTTTACATGGAATTTCGACAAGGGAAGGATAAAAGAAGACGGGGCTATTAGATTATTCCCTTATTTTCGACATCCTCTTCGACGTCTTTTAGTCATTTTATTCTTCTTCTTCTCTCTCTCTCTCTCTCTCTCTCTCTCTCTCTCTCTCTCTCTCTCTCTCTCTCTCTCTCTCTCTCTCTCTCTCTCTCTCTCTCTCTCTCTCTCTCTCCACCACCCCCCCGCAAGAGCGAACAATAACACGGTGACTGAAGGGTGTTTTCTTTCCTCAATAAAAATGACGAAGAAAACGAGGCAGTTCCTCGAAAATGGTTTAGCTCGACCTAAAAAAATAATGGTGCTAATGAAGGAAGAAAAAGTCTGTGGAGGAAGAAAAGTCTGCGGAGTGGCTGGTGAAGGAGAAGTGCGTGGAGAGGAGACTGAAGAAGGGAAAGGTGAGTAAAGGGACGTGCGAAGGGAGAGGGAATGCAAGGAGGGGAAAGATATGGAGAGGCAGGTAATGTAGGAAAATTATGTCCAAAGTAAGAGGGAATGCAGGGAGGGGAAAAAGGAAAGAAGGGAAATGGAGGAAGTGAATTTGCAAAGGGGGGAAGAGTGCTGAGAATGAATAGGGAAAGAGGAGGAGGTGTGAAGGGAGAGGAGGTGGGGGAGGAGAAGAGGGAAAGGGAAGAAAGAAATTTGCAAAAGAAGAGCTGTAGGGAAAGGATAGGGAAGGAGAGGAGGGACGGGGAGAGGGGTTGAAAAGGGAGGAGAGGATGTGGAAAGGGAGAAGTGCCAGGAAAGGATAAGGAAGGAGAGGAGAGGAAATGAAGTGGAAAGGACTGGGAAGTGGATATTATACTCTTTTTGTAGCACTAAAATCATATATATACCATTCGATTTTACTTACTGGATCAAACAAACATGAATAATCGAGCAGCAGAGTCAAAGCGCACTTCATATTCACAACGCCCTTCTATTTTATTCCCTCACCTTCACATTACGATATTTTTCTTTCGTTCGGTGTTAAAAGCAAAGACTAAGCGATTCTCTCATCTTTCAACACGACCCCGGTTATTAACACCCTCGTAACAACTGACAATCCCTCATCAGCACTTTATATTATTTTTCCTTTATTCTCACCCACTTCCAAACTACAAGTACATTACCAAATTTGCATGCTTGTTTCTGCGTCATGCACACTCACATACACATAATAACAGACTCATCCTTGAACGCTACGACTCCCAGATGCAACACACCGATGAAACCCAAAGTACACACTCCATAAAACACATCACCCTGCACACGGCACTCCAGGGACGAGACAGGAGTATAAGCATTAATGAAGGAACGAGAACCGAGTGAAGTAAGGACTCCACAACAACATTAAGCACAAAGGGTGACAAAATAAGTATCACACGCGCGTCCACACACACAAGTTCATGGCGAGACAGCATGCAGAGGGAGGGAGCGACATGAATTCCCAGACTGCTCTCACAAACTTTCGGCAACAAAGCGCAGGTTCAAAACAAAGGAGTTAAAGCAATCTGCGGCCCGTGAATGAACGACGTAACTATGACGATGGTGTCTCGGAAGTGGTGGCGGCGGAGGAGGAGCAGGGCGGCGCACAAGCAAGGGTAAAATGCCGGCACGTGAAGGGGGAGGGAAAGCGTTTGAGGAAGAACAATGGACAAGGATCTGAGGCGAGGAAGGGAGAGATGTGTGAAATGAAGAGAGGACGAAATGAGGATTATAGTTATTATTCCTGTCTTTTGATGTTACGTCACTACAGTTCATTGATTGTTTATATATCACTTCCATCTCTCTCTCTACCTCTGTATCTGTGTATCCGTGGATCCTTCTATCTATCTATCTATTTAACTATCTAATTATCTGTCTTATAACAACTATATAAGCGTTAGCCTCCAGCCCACCATCTACAACGCCTGTCTCTACGTATGGCAAGCAAGAGGTACCAGAGTAAGAGAGACCTGAAGGAAATATGACTGTCTGGTCACTCGTGAGGGTTAAGAGAAGTATCCGGAAGCAGCACTGGCCAAGCAAGGTGTATTATAGCCGCCACTATAAATATGTATCCACCCGCGCCACTAAGACTGGGGTCGACCACCTGACTCCTTGAAGAGCCTACCGGCGCTATGGGCCTGCACACACACACACACACACACACACACACACACACTAAAAAAACGGGTAATGGTGGTAATGGTGGGTCGGGGTGGGGTGGAAGTGGTGATGGTAGGGATCGGGGTGGGGTGGAAGTGGTGATGTAGAGGCGTTATTATTCTTGGTGGCAATTATGGTGTTAATTAAGGTCTACGCTGAGCCTCGAAATTACCCACACCTTCCCTGAGCTTAGATAGTAGTAAAAAAAAATCACTGCCGGCGGCATTTGGCTACCTTGGAGAATCTGGCAATCTTACATCCCTGGGTTATGAAGGTAGACGCTCACCTGACCTTATTAAAACATGTTACAGCATAAATATTTGATGCATAAAACACCCTGGACTCACACACACATTTCCCTGAGATATCCCTTGAGGTGAGGGGGTACGATGCCACACTGAAGTAAGGAAAACTCGAAGAACGGGAACGTAAATTAAATGAAGGGTGAAAAGAAGATTTATCTCGGGAGCAATTACGGCGAAGACCAGCTGGCGCCCATCCGCAGCCTCCACTCCTGGCCCTCTGTCTCTCCCCTCCTCCCCTCCTATCCTCCCTCTCTCTATTCTTTCTCTCCCCTCCTCCCCTCCTATCCTCCCTCTCTCTATTCTTTCTCTCCCCTCCTCCCCTCCTATCCTCCCCTTTCTCTATTATTTCTCTCCCCTCCTCCCCTCTCTCAATTATTTCTCTTCCCTCCTCCCCTCCTATCCTCTCCTCTCTCTATTCTTTCTCTTCCCTCCTCCCCTCTCTCTATTATTTCTCTCCCCTCCTCCCCTCCTATCCTCCCCTCTCTCTATTCTTTCTCTTCCCTCCTCCCCTCCTATCCTCCCCTTCTCCTTTTTCTCTCCTATCCTTTCCTCTTGCTTCTCTTTCCCTCCCCTCAAACCCTCCTCCCCGCCCCTTTCTACTCTTTCTTTACCCCTTATCCGTCCTATCTTCCTCTCTTTCTTTCTCTCCCTTCAATCATTCCTCCTCTCCTCCCCTCTTTCTACTCTTTCTTTCCCTTCTGCTTCTATTCTCCCCTTTTCCTACACTTTCTCTCCTTTTCACCCTCCTATCCTCCCCACTTTCTGCTCTTTCTCTCCCTTCTCTCCCTCCTATCCTCCCCCTCTTGGTCCTCTTTCTCTCCCCTCCTTCCCTCCTATCCTCCTCTCTAGCCACTTTATCTCCCCCTTCCTCCCTCTTATTCTCCCCTCTTCCTAATCTTTCTCTTCCTTTCACCTCTCATATCCTCCACTCCACCTCTCCCACTCCTCCTCCCCTCTTGGTCCTCTTTCTCTCCCCTCCTTCCGTCCTATTCTCCCCGCTTGTCACCTTATCTCCCCCTTCCTCCTTCTTATTCTCCCCTTGTCCTACTCTTTCTCTCCCTTCCACATCTCATATCCTACCCTCTTGCTCCTCTTTCTCTTCCCTCCACCTCTCCCCCTCCTCCTCCCCTCTTGGTTCTCTTTTTCCCCTCCTATCCTCCCCTTTTGGTCCCCTTTCTCTTCCTTCCTCCCCTCCTATCCAGTCTCCCGCACCTCCTCCTCCCCACCCTCTCGCTTTCTTACTCCTCTCCCCTCCTCTTGCTACTTTTTCTCTCCCTTTACCCCTCCTACCCTGTCTGTCCCACCTTCTCCCCCCCCCCCCCCCCACACACACACCTGCTCGCTTTCTTCCTCTTCTCCCCTCCTACACCTGCCGAAGCCCATATCCACGTGATCCCTTTTCCGATCTCTTTTTCCCTCGCAGCTCTTCTTCTCACTCCTGCTCGTGATCCTCTTCTCTGCCCTATCCTGTTTTATCACAACCCTTTCACTCTTTTAATTCTCTTTCCCGTGTTTATGCTCTAGTGCTCGCCGAGAGGTAAATATAACTGATCCCATAAAGCCATTCAATAAACTTTTTTGCTGTATATATCTATTTTCTGGGATGAGTTTTAGTTATTCCAATTTTCTTCCTTGAACTTAATTGAGTGGATAACAGGGCGAGGCAAGTTTTCCTGTGCAGGGCTTTTGATGTGTTTCGGCCGTGTTTTGTTGCTGGGCATTGGGCTGTGGCGTGCTGAGTTGCCCCCGTGATAGTCTTTGCTGTCTACGTGATAAACAGAACAGGGTAAGCAGTTCAACTATATCCACTTGAGCTAAACTTTCTATGTAAGTAATTATTCCTACTGTGACGCACGTACCTGCTATTGAATACTCACATGCTACAGCTACCACTCCTACCACTATACCAGTTCTACCACTGCCGCCATCATTACTTGTACTACTACTACTACTACTACCACTACTACTACTACTACTACTACTACTACTACTACTACTACTACTACTACTACTATCTCTCTCTCTCTCTCTCTCTCTCTCTCTCTCTCTCTCTCTCTCTCTCTCTCTCTCTCTCTCTCTCTCTCTCTCTCTCTCTCATGCTCGCTCGTCCGCTCTCCGCATGTGGCCGCCATCTGCATTTGGCTTTATCGTCTGGCCGGTGTTTATATGCAATCTACACCCTGACAATTATGAGCCAGTAATTAAGCAGAGCTGCCATGCCGCGCCGCTCCTCTGTCGCTCCTAAAACCACCAACTTATTCCAACTTTTCACATACGTTTCCATTTAGAATCCGGGGGCTACTTATTTTAGTGGGGGAGGTTGGAGGAGGAGTGGTTGTTATTTTTCTTTTCATATCGGGAAAGTATTTTTTTGGGGGGAGAGGGTAGCGAGGGAGGGTGAAAGATGCAGCGGGGAATTGGAAAGGGATTAAAAGACCTAAAAGAGGTAAAAGACTGTAAGAGATAACAGCGTGAAGGTGAAACAAGAGCCTTGGGGAAACTACAGAATCTCTACGAAGAAAATGGGAGCAAGGCGATCACTACAGGAGCCCAAGAAAAGAGGGAAACTAAAATAGCTCCTGGCAACAAAGGCAAGACTGAGGACCACAATAGTCCGAGGGAGGGAAACAACTGTTAGGTTAAGGCAGCCTTACAACGAAAGGGAGACATTTATTTATGGAGGGAAACCGTAGAAAGCGGCGGAGGGAGACAACAGTTCAAGAGAGGGTGACAGCAACCCGATGGTCGAAGCCAAAACCGTGTAGGCAGGAGACCATTGCGTGCGAGATACATGGAAGGAAGGTAGAGGGGGGGGGGGGGGGGCAGCAGACCGCGAAGCAATAAGTAATGACGGTCGAGGAGGATAAGCGATACAGAGGTTGTTGAGCCTCGCTGGATCATTAAATGTCCAAACTTTGCGGGACACTTAGTGGACCTCCATGTAATCAAGGCATAAAGTTCTGGTCCGTTTTACTTTGTTCATTTTGCTTGGTTTCTCCTATTGTGATTGTGTACTAATCTGCCGGAAACATAGGTAGGCTACGTAACTTTTGTATATGCAGCGTTTGTCTACTTGTCTTTGGTTACGTAGGTGGATGTTTCAAGGCATTACAGAGCTACACGAAACAATAATCGCTTACATGAGGAAGAATACTCATCAGATGCAACATCAACAGCAACAACAACAAAACAACAACAAAAACAACAACAAAAAAAAACAGTAGCAGCAGTAACAGCAACGGCAACAACAGCGGTGACGGTGGCGTCGGCGGCGGGGACGGTAGCAGAGGCGGCAGCGGCAGTAGTTAATCGTATAGCAAATCAACGGTCGGGATTCCGCGGTGTTCCATACTACTGAAGAAGGCCGGTGGATGTATTTTGGTCCAATCAAACCCTGTCAGACTTTGTTTCCGTTTGCTCCTCCGAAATTCTGCTGTTATTTGAAATACGTTCTCTACCTTACCGGGCAAGATATCCTTTCCCTATGCATACTGTCGTTCCTTATGCATGTAGCACTGCAGCGTAATGACGACTTAATGCTGTTGTTACTGTTATTTTATTCTTATTGTTGCTGCTGCTATAACTGTGCGTATAATGTTGATGGTGGTGACGGTGATAGTTACACAAACGATAGTGCTGCTCTTATTACTTTGTTTTGTTTTGCTATGTTACGGGTGTTCATTCTGGCAGCGATTACGATGGAAGGCCGGTGGTTGAGTTTGCCGTGGCTGTCCGGTAGTGGTGATGATGGTGGTGGTGGTGATGTTCATTACAGCGGCGGCGAGTGACAATAGTGCCGGTATTCGCTGGAGACTTGGTGATGATGGAGGTGAGGGTCCTGGTGGTGGTCCTGGCATGGGGGTGAAACTATGCCGTCTGTATACTGGTGGAGGCAACGGGTGGTGGTTGATAATAATGGAAATGGACAATGCAACGGCTGATCTTACATGTATTTTTTCTCTCTCTCTCTCTCTCTCTCTCTCTCTCTCTCTCTCTCTCTCTCTCTCTCTCTCTCTCTCTCTCTCTCTCTCTCTCTCTCTCTCTCTCTCTCTCTCTCGTCAGCCCAGGCGTTTGTTACTATGCTCTTTGGTAATCTTTTCATCAGGCGTGTGAGCATCTCTGTAATGGATAAACATGAATAAACAAAAGTGTCTCTCGCGACCCCGTAAATTCGGTTTCCAGATTTTTTTCGACGTGCTGAGTTTGTTCATATATACATGAAAATAGTTCCTGCTTGTGTTGTCCTCTCTTCATTTTCAGCTTTCACCCTGGCATTCAAAGGGAGAGTAAACAGACAGACGCTAGATTCTTATGAGAGGAGAACAGGGGGTAACAGCATGCAAGGAGATCAACCAAACTGTCTCTGCTGCCTCGTCTGTGATTCAAATTCAGAACTTCTTGATTATGAAGGGAACACACTGTTAACTGCGTGTGGTGTGGTGTGGTGTGGTGTGGTGTGTGTGTGTGTGTGTGTGTGTGTGTGTGTGTGTGTGCGTAATCTAATAACCTGAGCAGGAACCTGATCAATGGACAGAAGGTATCCAATAGACATTCCCCTATTCCTGTCGTGATGTACATCAGAACGTAGGAGCGGAACGTGGGTGGACAGCTTAGTTGGAGGGGGTGAGAATAGGATGCCGGTAGGAGCGTGTGGGGGTGGCGGGAGGGGATAGGAGACATAACCGTCACGGAGATAAAGGAAAAAGAAAAGTGAAATGGAGGAATCTCAAGCAATACATATGGGATGAAGTCACTGAAATTCATATTATCATTATTGTTATTATTATTATTATTATTATTATTATTATTATTATTATTATTATTATTATTATTATTATTATCATCATCATTATTATTATTACCATTATTATTGTTACATGGTATCCTTAGGGTCTGGCGGAAGGAAGCTTAGCATATACAGGCTTGTAATGCCCCAGTGAACTCTGTAATTACTGAATAGCCGCCAGTGTCTTGATGAGCAAATCTCGAAAGGCCTTATTTTTTTTCTGCAGTACATCTCGAGGATCTAATACGGCACAACATGGCTTTAGCGTGTGCTCGCCAACTCGTACCCATCCAATTATAACTCACGTCAGAGACAAACTTTTCTGGAAAATTGAGCTGCGGTATAAAAAAAAAGAATTGTAAAAAAGTTTCACCATACTCTATAAATTCAATTATTGACTACATTTCAAACTTAAACCAAAATTCTGATATGATTACTGATCGGAATAGTACGTTCAGTTTACCTTACTTGACACGAACATAATTAAAACACCGGCCAACAGACTGTATCCATGTGTGTGGCTTAACTATACGACGGGCTTGCAAACACCTACGGCCTGTATTGTCAGACCCTTCCGCCTCTCACATCAAGTATTTCCAGAGTCCAGAAACGAGATCAGTCGGGTTGTAATGAATGCTTTTTTAGGTTAATGATACAGAAGAAGGGTCAAACTACCACCGGGGTCATTAAACTACCCATGAAAATGCCCAAAACTCCTATGTAAGCCTTGTCAAATGTGTGTGCACGGACGCCGAAATGTTTAATAATATGGCTCTAAATTACTATACAGGACGGCAAGAGTATTGCGACCTCGAGACGTGAGCCTTCAGTGCGCGGCGACGGGTACCCACAGCTGAGTCACCAGCCCCCTCATCAGCCTAAAGGGATTGGCGCTCATCACGGGGCGGCTAGGAAGGAGCGGGTAATATACGGGCGTGCGTGCAGGATCATGAAGCGATAATCTGCGCTGTTCATCACGGCCATCACCGCCCTAACGTCCTATGAACTCCAGGCGCGCTTAATAGAATGTTGTATATCAAAGTGGATGACAGGAGCCCGCGAGGCGTTAGTTGGCGACCTGGAGACAAGGGGAAGTGACTCTTGTAGGGAAGACGTTTTTAGAAGAGCAAAAGTTTAAAGTTTTGCCAATAATTCACTGACGGCTTAGTGTGTGCGCTGTAGCGGAAGATTGTGATTTTCCTTAGATCACTGGACAAAAAAACGTAAATTGCCCATAATAAGAATGATAGAAAATAATAGTCTTAACAGTATAATGCTGATAATAATAACAATAAGAATGATGATGATGATGATGATGATGATAATGATAAAAATAATAATAATTGCATATAATAACAATCTTACGCTAATCTTTGGACGAGATACCATATGAAACATATACACACACACACACACACACACAAACACATATGCAGCCATAACTCCAGCACCAGCAATGTGGCGGCGACAGGAACTTGTGTGCTGTGTGTTGATATTATTCCCGCCACGCAGCCTCCGTCAAGGGCACACGCGAGCAGGCAGCGCAGCAGCAGCAGCAGCGCCTCCTTCAGCACTCCCACCGCGGCAGAAAACATGACACGAGTCACATATCACCTCACCTACTAAACGAATTCCGTAAAAGCGTACATAAAATTTCACCACATACAAAAGGTAGGAAAAAAATAACCAGATATATATTTTTCAGCACAGGAAGCAGTTCGAGGGCAAAAACAAAACAAAAAACCATAACAAGAGACTGCTTAAGGATGCTATAATAAGGAAACCAAAAGCCAAACTCACACAGACAACAGGAACGTTATGATTAAAGGCGTTGAAGAGTTTTACATTGGGCTATTCAGACATTCAGCCCCAGCATGAAGTAAAAATAGTTATCGCAGAAATCCCGGCAGTAACGAAAGACGAAGGTAAAAAAATAAGGAAAGCTCTCGGGGAAGATGATTTTAGTGTAGATTTTATAAAGGACGATGGAAAAGTTGCCCAAGAAAATCATCGAGGCTCTTCATAAAAAAAAATCACCACAACTATTTTTAGCATTACCATCAACCCCACAGCCATCTACACCACAAGGCTCACAAGCATAACTGTTACCACCGCCACCACAGTCACCATCATAGCCACCTCAATCACTACCACCACCGCCATAACCCTCACCTTCAGCAACAACGGTAAAAACAACAGCAATGGAACAATAGCAGTAGGGGAACAGTTGAACAAAATAAGAAAAATACAATAACAATGTCTACACCCCCGCCAGCTCCCTAACTCCCCCCCACACAGTCACCACCATCACGACCACCACCACCAACAACAATATCAACTCTCGGCAAACAATACCCCCCCATAACCACTATAACACAGCCCCAGCAACAACAACCTTTGTAGTAACATCACCTCGAGGGTACAGCAACATACATTCACACACATACAGAAATGCGGGTCAGGTCGTGGGAAGCAGCCATTAGCGGGGAATGGCCGTCCCTTCCACTCCGGCCAAACAGCGACGGTCATGCAGTCACCCAGCCAACACCCAGCCACCGACCAGCCAGCCAATCTGCCAACCAGTAACCACCCAGCCAACCAGTAAGCCATCCAGCGATCAACCAGTCACCCAGCCAAACACCGACCAGCCAAGAAGCCGTCCTCGAGGTATAGGAGAGCACCTTCTTCTTCCATTGCGTAGCGCGGCCTGCGGGGTCTTGAACGACACGCTATCAGATCAAAGGCGATGCACGACGTCTTTACTCCTACCTCAGCCTCGCCAAGCTGCCAGTAAGGTTCCCATCATATTAGTGTGAAACTCCCCTTCCCATTCCCCGGTATGGTGTGGTCATTTCATAAGTACTCGACTGATCGTGGAATATACGTGTGTAAGCCTCCTGATACGTCCCCATTCCCCGGCGCTTTGAGGTGACTCCGTACGTACTTGGCTGGTCCTGATACATATGTGAGCCTGTATACATGTGCCTCGCCTCCACCCGCCGCCGCCCATAAGGAAGATTATTACTATTGCTTCGCCTCCGCCACGCAGCGACCGCCTTGCCTGCCCGCCTCGCCGCCGCTAATAAAAGAGTGTGTGCAGCGCGGAAAACAACATGCAGGAGAGACCTCGAAGTCACAACGACGGGAAGCCGGCATCAATCTTCTCTGTTTTTCTCGGCCCAACGAACCGCATTTCAATATTCCTTTTTCCTCTCCCTCGCGATGAAAAGTATTTTAGGAAATTGCGGGAAAAGTCTGCGGGTCGCGCTGATGAAACCGGCTCTTTTTTTTTTAATTAAATATCTTTATCCTCTTCCGGTTCATTGGTAAAACAAAAAGAAAAACTGCCCAGGATCCGCCAATATATTCCCCGGTAAAAAAAAAAAAGAGGAGAAATGAGAAAAAATGGCCACGTGAATTAGCACAGTTGATTTCCAGCAACTTACATGCAAATTCAAGTGTGAGTTCCCGGCAGCCAATCATGAGAGTCGAGTGTGTGTGTGTGTGTGTGTGTGTGTGTGTGTGTGTGTGTGTGTGTGTGTGTGTGTGTGTGTGTGTGTGTGTGTGTGTGTGTGTTGCTTGTTTTGTTTGTCTCACATTTGTCAGAATTTTCCGTTTCATTCGTCTCTCTCTCTCTCTCTCTCTCTCTCTCTCTCTCTCTCTCTCTCTCTCTCTCTCTCTCTCTCTCTCTCTCTCTCTCTCTCTCTCTCTCTCTCTCTCTCTCTCTCTCTCTCTCTCTCTCTCTCTCTCCCCACTAAAGTTGCCCTTTCGCTCAAAATATATATAAAAAAAGTGGGAGAATCACTATCTAGTTAACATCAAAGGCCTCGTCGGGTGTGGAGGAGGAGGAGGAGGAGGAGGCAGAGTAGGTAGCTCCCAAATTGGTAGCCCGGGTCCCAACTATCTTCACTGGCGTCCTTTTTATCACAAGCCCATATGAGATCCGCCTCTCGTCTTCTTTCATCGTAGAAGGTTCCACTGACGTTCTCTCTCAGGTTACTCGTAGCCACTCTAGGTCATAGCCCCCCTCCCCCACACCCTGCCCATGCCCCTACACCTACCTCTCAGATGCGGCGGCTTCCCTATCCAATTAGAACGTTAAAATTTAAAAGTGGTAAAAAGTTATGTGATTTAGGGATAGGCAAGGGAGTCTTCCTGGATGTTTATGCTGCAGAGTTGTGATTTGGGTGGAAAAATGTTTGACAACCGAAGACTTAATCTGCATATATTTTTAGACCCCCGAATGATGAAATGGCAAAATGTTGGTGGTATTTTCTCATCCCCAAAGCCCGAGATATTACTGGAACACGTGATGGGCAGACATTAAACGGTACTGTTTCGTGGCACTGTAATTTTGAATATTGAGAAACACTGAAAATAGACAAAATATAAACACCTTCAACTTTTAAAATTCCTTGAAAACTTCTTGGTAAACATGTAAGCTTTGCTATTAAGTACACCCAACGCATCACATACTCACACTTACACCCACCCACACACCCACACACATACACCTCCCTCACACACACACACACACACACACACACACACACATCATCCCCCCACGAAGATAGATCCATTATGTTATACGCTTCCTTCCTTACAAACACTTGACTTTCACCCTTTATGCAAGTACAAACAGCTGACTTGGGAGACCTTTAACCACTTGAGTGACCACCGTGACCTGGCATTATTTACATGAATATATTTTCCTACAGTGTTTCAGTGCGATGTGTAAAAAAAAATAGCCATTTTGCGTCTAGTGTCTCAACGGTATAAAAAAAATGTTTGTCTTGGGAAACTGGAATTGCTCTGTTGTTAAATGTTCTCTAGCATACGAATAGGGTTAAATATGCATCTTTTAGGCGTAATTTGTACCGGTAACGTATGTATGAGAGAGCAGCATTTGGAAGGTCACGGGAAAACCTGCATGAGGGATCCGATATTAGGTAACACACGACGGCTCAAACGTTAAGACTCACCTCCCCCTCACGTCTCTGTTTACCCAGTCTATTCTGCAGCAGCCATCCCGGTGTTTGCTTCACATATATAACAGGCTAACTTCTTAGACACACACACACACACACACACACACACACACACACACACACACACACACACACACACACACACACACACACACACACACACACACACAAACACACACACACACACACACACACACACACACACACACACACAGGCCCACACACTATGGACCCACGCCAGTGTTCAGCTTCTGTGTCTGTAGAATAACGCTGTAGAGTTAAAGTCATCCGTTCCTTCAAGTTCTCTCGTGCAACGACATCGGCGACGTTACCGCGGCCTCTCATTCATTTCATTAAGTCCTCAACGACCCTCACCCCGCTACCTGCCGCTGAGCCTCGCCTGTGAATGTTCCTCCCTCTGTTTGATCTTTAGTTACTGTTCCCTCAGGTTTATTTGTGTGGTAGGACGGAGTGACGTGAATAGGCTCCTACAATTATTTTGACCGTGCTCGTATTCGACGACATATAGCTACAAAAAATGACGGTTTTTAAGGCATTTTGTAAAAAGACTGCGTTTTATATATATATATATATATATATATATATATATATATATATATATGTTTTTATATATATATATATATATATATATATATATATTTTACAGCAAAGGAGACAGCTCAAGGGCACAAAAAAGTAAACATTAATAAAAAAAAAAGCCTGCTACTGCTCTAAAAAGAATCCAAAGAGGTGGCCGAAAGATAGGTCAGTTTCGGGAGGAGAGGTGTCCTGATACCTTCCTCTTGAAAGAATTCAAGTCGTAGGCAGGAGGAAATACAGATGAAGGAAGATTGTTCCAGAGTTTACCAGCGTGAGGGATGAAAGAGTGAAGATGCTGGTTAACTCTTGCATAAGGGGTTTGGACAGTATAGGGATGAGCATGAGTAGAAAGTCGAGTGCAGCGGGCCATGGGAGGGGGAGGCATTCAGTTAGCAAGTTCAGAAGAGCAGTCAGCGTGGAAATATCGATAGAAGATAGAAAGAGAGGCAACATTGCGGCGGAATTTAAGAGGTAGAAGACTATCAGTATGAGGAGGAGAGCTGATGAGACGAAGAGCCTTAGCCTCCACTCTATCCAGAAGAGCTGTGTGAGTGGAGCCCCCCCACACATGAGATGCATACTCCATACATATATATATATATATATATATATATATATATATATATATATAGTTTACTAAGTAAATGCATGCCAGGCACAGAAAGCTCGACTCTTAATACGACAATGAGTGGAGTGGTGCTCAACTTTAACTGGCGAGGTCTTGGCCTCCTGTAGAGGACCCGTTTTCTTACCTGAGATATTTTTTTCCGTTTTTTACATTTCCGGAGTGAGATTATAATATCAGAAACTTTGAACCAAGATATTTCCATTTTCATGCATCAGCATATCATCACCCTTGAGTTCTCCTCTTCATCATCTTCATTACAATTACTACAAGCATCACCATCACATCACGCGTCCCATTTCTGCAGCCGCTGACTCATTCAGTTAGTGTGCAGCATTCACTCAGGCGGACGGGAGGCCTTCCATCATATTGTCAGTCTTGTGTATTTACTTTCTCATATTAATGTTTGAAAGCATCCTGCCGAGGATGCATTCAAGATTTTCTACTATTCATTTATCATTAATAATAAATAGCCTGCAGCTCCGGCCGTCACCACATCCCCTTTAGGAGGCGTGTGTTGGCAGCGGCGGACGTCGGGGCGGCGTGCGGCAGACAGCAGTGGCAGCCATCGCCCCATTACGCCCAGATCACCCGCGATGGCCACATGATGCTGACTCCCACATTTCGCACTACCCCATGGCCTCCCCCCTCCCCCTCACCGTTCTCTCCCGGTAAGCCATGGTGGGCAGGAACATTGCTCATCCCTGACTCTACGTTCGCAACCACGTCCTCCATTCTCCCTCTCACCGTTCTCTCCCAGCAGGACATGGCGGGCAGGAACATTGCTCATCCTCGACTGTACATTGACAACCATGGCCTCCCATCTCTCCCCTCACCGTTCTCTCCCGGCAAGGCATGGTGGGCAAGAACATTGCTCTTCCCAGACTACGTTCGCAAGATTTACTTTTCAATCCACTCAGAATCCATAAGCTTCCGCAGATCCCGGAGCCAGAATTCTTGCACATTGGTATAACATTCATATTTTAACCCCTTTTGCTGGTAAATTTCGAAAGACTTCCATCATCTCAATTTCCTCCTTCCTGCGACTCAACACTTTCACGAGGAGAGTATCAAGGCACATTTCCAACCGAATCTGACTTTCTCTTTCGGCTACATTCATTGTCCTCTGTTTGCGGGAGCAGCGATATAGCAAGTTTTTGTTCTCTCTTTTTGGGCTCACTGAGTTGCCTCTTTAGTTGTAAGAAGGAAGAAAAGAAAAGCATAATCTAATTAGTGGATTAGATTAAATTCATGAATAATCCTTTTCCTTGCCCCTCAAACGCACTTCACTAATTCCGCACCCGCCTGCTTCCCCTGTGTATAACAAGATCGTAACTAAATCGTTCGTTGTGAAAAAAAAAAAAAAAAAACCATGAGTCAGTTCTTCCGCTACTCTCATCTGCTCAGTCGCTCAGCCTCGCACCTGTTGGACCCTCCCTGCACTCTTTGGCACCAGGTAGCGTCACTCATGGCTCCGTGCGGCTCTCTCCTTGTCCTGACCTCTTCCAACACTCACGGGCTCATGTTTTACCTGGCGTGTCGGTATTTACTCGACGCTGTTTGTCTAATTACAAGCTGCACTCACCTGCGATTCTGAAGGAGCGTCAGGTGAATGCTCGCAAACTGCAGGCTGAGACAGGACAAGGCGCGGTAAAGGAAAGGAGGGTGGGGTGAGGCAGAGTGGAGCGGGGCGGGGCTAGACAGGACGTGGGTAGTAAGGTTGAGGGCATGAGTGTTGGCTCGCCGCACCCTCCTCGTGATGGGAAAGCCAGACTGACCCACCGCAACAATGCCCACTTGAGATGCTTGACGTGGGCACCCTCCTCCTCTGTTGCGGGTGGGGTAGGCACGCGCGCGGCCGGCCAAAGTAGGTCTGGCGTGCTGGTGAGACGCTGTGATTTTATATATATTTTTTTCGATGTGTTTTGGTTTGTATTTCTCCGTCGTTCGTTCCTCTTTTTATTTTTTAGTTTCTTGTTCTTTTGCGGTTCGATTCTCTTCTCGATATATTTTGTGTTGTATTCCGAAGTCGTTCGTTCTCTCATCCTTTTCTTTTAGCTTTCTCGTCCTTTTACCTTTCTTCTTTTGCGTTTTTTGTTGTTGTTTGTGTGTTCCTTTGCTTGCTTGGTTGCTTCTCTCCACCCTCCCTTCTTTCTTGTTTTCCATTTTTTATTTCTTCCTCTCTCAGTCTTTTCTTTCAGCCTTTTTCCATTTTTCTTTCTCTCTTTTTTTTACAGTTCACTTGTTTTTTTCTTTCTTACATTCTCTTTCATCCATTCTTCTTTATTTCTTTTACAGGTCTCTTTCTTTTCTCGCTACAGCATTTACAGCATCTTTTATATACAATACGTGTGGTTGGCGGGCCAGTCAGACAGACCATTTTCCACCTCTGAGTAGTGAATGCAGAGTGCTTATGAAGATGGGGAAGAAAATAATGCCCAATAGATGCGGAAAGTTGAGCAGCTCCGACCTCTCTCCCGCACGTTATCCACAATCCTCGTCGGCCACCGCACACGGACTCAAGTTCACACGGTGCGGATGCGAAGTGGTGTCACCGAAGACGCTGCTTTCGGTACTCAGCACAGAAAATCGGAGTAGTCGGGACCAAGCCTACTCTAGCGCTAGTATTGCCTATTAAACGTAAACGCATTCCGCAGAGCAATGAAGCGGAAAATAAAAGTACGGGCATTTAATTTAATGTGCCGGAGCAAATGGCTAATAACCTCTTTTTAATGGCCTGGTTCACTCTCCCCCTGAATGTACAAACGAGTGGTTTTGGGCTCCCGGCCGAAAAAAAAGAAAATATAAAAACAATTAATGAAACAATACGAAGCTAATAATGCTAAAATGTTGGAACAATTTTTTTATTCATTTTTTCATTATTTTTTTTTCCTTTTTACTTGCTGGTAAGTGGATGCGTGGCACAGAAAGCCAGAGGGTTGGCAATTGAGGGTGGGAGGGTGGCCAGGGAGGTAATGAAGACGCGAGGTGGAGGCTGGGAAGGTGACGCTGACGGGTGACTGACTACACTAACGAAGATGAGTGAGGTGACGGGCCTGTGCACAGTATCTATCATTCAGGCGTACAGGGGGAGATGATGGAACGGGGATCTCCCACTTTTCTCAACCATTCCACGTTTCCTTTTACGGGTGCAGTTCCCATGGTTGAGCGGGTGACGTTGTTTCTACGGAAGAATTAAAGTTGTGGGAGATGCCTTGTGCCCTGAAGCAATGGCTAAACCAGCAACCACTGCCTCAAAAATCTTAAAAGCGGAGGTGACAGAATAGATACGGACACAAATCTAAAACTTTGCATTTATTACCATGTTAGTGTGTGTGTGTGTGTGTGTGTGTGTGTGTGTGTGTGTGTGTGTGTGTGTGTGTGTGTGTGTGTGTGTGTGTGTGTGTGTGTGTGTGTGTGTGTGTGTTCATGTGTGCGTGAGGGCTTCAAAAAGTTGAATATCTTCCCATTTTATCCACGGCCAAGGTCGTGTGTGTGTGTGTATATGTGTGTGTGTGTGTGTGTGTGTGTGTGTGTGTGTGTGTGTGTGTGTGTGTGTGTGTGTGTGTGTGTGTGTGTGTGTGTGTGTGTGTGTGTGTGTGTGTGTGTGTGTGTGTGTGTGTGTGTGTGTGTGTGTGTGTGTGTGTGTGTGTGTGTGTGTGTTCATGTATGCGTGAGGGCTTCAAAAAGTCGAATATCTTTCCATTTTATCCACAGCCTAGGTCTTGTGTGTGTGTGTGTGTGTGTGTGTGTGTGTGTGTGTGTGTGTGTGTGTGTGTGTGTGTGTGTAATAATAATAATAATAATAATAATAATAATAATAATAATAATAATAATAATAATAATAGGTTTATTAATGTAAGGCAGCCGTCAGGCTGAAAATATACAAATTAAAAATACAAGAAACTAATAGTAAATAGGCTACACTAGAGGGAGGGAGAGGGTGGGGGTTGGTTTGGGAGAGCTAAAAATAGAGACATAAGGGAGAGGGAGGGTGGTGTGAAGGGGGAACTTAGAGGGGTAGTGGCGAGGTGCTAAACTTCACCGCGGCCCTTTGGGTATGACTGTCACTGGGCATTGTTTATCATCCGCACCATCGCGGGCACTGCGCTACGTTTGTAACGGTCGGTTCGCGGCGCTCTGAAGGGGTTGAGTTTGTTGTGGTGTCTGGTGAAGCGGGTGGGAGGAGGCGCGTCGGGTGGCAGAAGGTGGCGATGGCGAGGATGGTGAAGCAGGGAGATTCCGAATTTTCTGAGGGCGTCCTGGTGCCTGTCAGAGAGCCTCGGGAGACTCAGGGTGGCCAGGGCATTGTCGTAGGTGCGGTAGTCAGGGCCTAAAATGACCCTGAATGCCCTCTTTTGAACCCTCTCAAGCTGCTGTTGTTGGGTGAGGGTAAGGGACGAAGACCACGCCGGGGAGGCATACATTAGCTTTGGCAATATGAATGATGAATAAATACTGCACAGCTCAGCAGCTGGTGCCCCCAGCGTCCTGAGTCTACGCAGCATGTACAGCTTGTAGGAGGCTGCTCTGACGGTGTTGGAGACGTGGAGCTTCCAGTTGAGCTGGTAGTCCACAGTGATGCCTAGTAGTTTGGTGGACTGGACGACCTGGAGGTGGTGTGAGCCAATAGACAGCAGCGGAGGTGGCACATCTCTCTTGGACGTGCAAACGTGCATCACCATGGTCTTGGTGTGGTTGATAGTGGCACTGTTATCAACCGTCCAAGCCTGAAGGTTGTCGAGCGAAGCTTGAAGAGGGGCATAGTCAGGATCCCTGTTGTTGACGGGGACACCCAAGGTGCTGTCGTCAATATATTTCCAGCGATGCGGTGTGTCCATGAGGGCGTTGTTAATGAGCACCAAGAAGCAAAGCGGACCCATTTTGGTGCCTTGCGGGACGCCACACGTCAGCTCAAGAGGAGTGGAGACCGAGCCCTGGGAGCGAACTATTTGCTGGCGTGCGCTGAGGAAATCAGTCAGCCACGATATTAAATTAGGGTGAAGCCCCAGATCAATGGCCTTAGTAATGACAGCAGTGTGGTCTTCAAGGTCAAAAGCTTTCCTGAAGTCGACAAAAGCAAGGGCAAGGGAGGTGTCTCGTTTGTCCAGGTGGCTGTGTATGAAATCTAGAAAGCTGACCAGGCAATGATTGGTGGAGTGCTTCATGCTGCCAAATTGTTGGATGTCTATGAGGCTACTAATATCATCATAAGCCCAGTTAAAAATAAAATCTTCACAAATGAGGCTGGGAATGGGCGTGATGGCGATTGGCCTTAGGTCATTAAGGGACTGTGGGCTGGAATTTTTTGGGATGGGAGTGACAAAGGAAGTTTTCCAGTCGCTAGGGCAAGTGTTTTGTTCAAGTGAAGCATTTATTATGGAGCAAATGGGGGTGGCAAGTTCAGGGGCAGATTCCTTATAGATTTTGATTGGGAGGTCAGTGGGCGTGGTAGCTCTGTGCGTCCTTAATTTCTTTAATTTATTGAAAACGTCAACCTCCTGGACGGAGGGGGGTGGGGAGGGGGATGGTAGGTAAGCGGGGAGGGCGGTGAGATCAAGTTTTGGTGGTGTGTGTGTGTGTGTGTGTGTGTGTGTGTGTGTGTGTGTGTGTTGTGATTACTCAGCTCGGGAGGAGGAGGAGGGGGAGGTGGAGGAGGAGGAGGAGGAGGAGTCGTGGCTGTCGCCCACAGCCTCCTCCCTCAAGGCATCACGAGGCATGCAATCAAGAGGCGTCTTTTCTGGCGGAGCGATCAAAGCCGGGCGTGGGAGAGCGGCGACTGAGGGAAGCCACGCCGGATGAGGAAATATTACTTGTAGCAAACTATCTCTGGCTGCCGAGGAAATAAGATTTGGAGCCGCGTAATGTAATTTTGTGGGATCAGTTTTAACACTGTTACCGGTAGCGATGACTACACACGTACAAGAACACTGATTATTCTATTTTTGTCGATATGACCATCGAAAAGATACTACGCCTTTAAAAACTACTCTGAAAGGTTGTGTTGCTATAAGTGGACTAGTGAAGTACAACAACATTATATAGTCATTTTTAAGGAATAATGTACAAATCGTTAGTGAGCCATAGATGATAATTTATTTCTCAACAATATTGATTCTTCAGATATACTATAGCCGGTTCAGCCATGGCTGAGGTGTGCATCATCGTGCACTGGCAACCTGCTGTCACACGACGTGTCCGATTTCGTGTATAGTGTAAGATAGCCCACACATAGGAAACAGCCGTCACTATCAATAATATCCAGGCAACAATAACAAACACCGTCAATAATAGTCGATTTTTAGTTAAGAATTGTTAGTACTGTCGCAAACAGCTGTTTTGTTATTTTACAAGTTCACTGAATATAATTATTGAACAGCCTTGTTACTGTTCACCACTGAGGAAATTAGCATGCTTATTAACAAAACAAGTGTTTGCGACAGTACGATGAATTTTCTGACTCAAAATCAACGGTGTTTGTTTTTGTTGCCTGCATACTCGTATTATTGAAACTGTCGGCTTTTTCCTATGCGTAGGCTATCATATATTATCCACGTAATCAGACACGCAGTGTGACAGCAGGTTGCTAGCGCACTATAATGCACACCTCAGACTTGAGTGAACTGACTATAGAGGCACAAATACAGTATATTGACTTTTTTTTCGATATAAATCAGAAAATAATTGTCTCAAAGAGATTAATCTGAATAATAGCGCCGTTACTCCTAAGTTAGAGATAAATAAAATCTAAAGAACTTTTTTTCTATTCTTTTCGATGTAGATCACAAATCGATGCCCGCAGCAAGGCGTGTCTGGAGCCAAGACTAAAGGCACCATTTTAAACCTTTCAAACTGTTACAGCAGTTCATCTTCCCATTGCCTATTGAAGGAGCCATCAGTCGCTCAAGTTTTAGTGGAAAGGCCAATATAAGATCAATGCCGATAAAACCAGTCATCGTGCAAGCCATTGGCCGGCAGTCACACCCCATGCAGCAACAGATCAACGGCGAATGATATAAAACCGTCCGTAACTTTCAGTATCTAGGAATCATATTTCAGACAAAAGCTCCATTTATCTATATGTGTAGACACAAATTTAACAGGCTTTAGCTCCTTTTGGCCGCCTATTATCCAAAGTCTTCATCAACGGTAGTGTACCAAGCTATATGTGTGTGTGTAGTTGTTTCCTCACCAGCCACACTACAAGGCCTCGAATCTGCCAGAACGACTTACTTTTCCAGCCCCGAAGCAATTTTTCACAATTTATAAGCAAAGCTACTCCGAGCGAAGACGTGTAGCATTTGCATAAAACACGAAACCTTCTTACCGCTTATGTAAAAACAGGAAATTATGTTATGAGGTTACGAGGCAGAAAACTTTTAAAACTTCAGCCGATTTTTATACAACTTTCTAATGAGCGGCCGCAGTATCATATATAATAATTTTTTCGTCTTCGCTCGTGAACTGAGATAAATCATTATTCTGCAGTATATCTTACATTTATTGGGCAAAACATGTTGAAGAAAGAGGCAGTTATAGGCCTTTTAGTTTTCATATATCTTTTGCCCTGGAGCTGCTTCCTTTACTGTAGATAAAAATATATAATAAAAAAAACTACAAATGTTCCCCGTACCCGGTGCACTTTTTATAGATTGTTTTCTGTCCGCGGCAAGAGTTTGTGAAGGATGCAGCGGCGTGTAAGGAGCGAGTGTCTTTGTCAGGGCGGAGCGAGGCAGTATTGGCGCAACTCACCTGTGTATCGACGAACCATCGGCCGGAATAAATGTGCGAGTTCAAAAAAGGGAAGACCAAGGAGTGCATGTGTGCGTGGCCCGCGATGATTCAGGGGACAACAGCTTTTATTTACCAACCTATCTCTATATAAATTTCCCTATCTATCTATTTATTATATCTACCTATCTACCTATCTGTCTCTATCTATCTGTCAATCTATCCGCCTAGCTATGAATACGCCCACACAATTGTTCATCCTCCTCTTTAGCCTGGTCGATAAATGGGTTCCTGAGGAAACCTGGGGAAGATGGCGCTACTATAAACACTTGCCTGCCCCATGACGGGCTGGGGCCGACTACCATCCATGCCCCTCAAACAAGCCTACCGGCGCTATAGGTTCAGACGTAAAAAAAAAAAATTAAAAAAAAAAATTAAAAAAACCGGATGTCACTTTGCCCTGTGCCCCGGAGTAATGGGTTATTTCCCGCCACATGTTCAAGGGTCAATGTGACTGAGATGTGCACCGAGGCCACGTGTAGCTTCAGCAAATGTCCCCACATTTACCCTTTGCTATTTAGTTTACAAGTCTGTTGCACGTGATGTATTTTTTTTTCAGACTTTGATGCATGGGTGACGATCTATCCGCTGCTACCTTCCCGTTTGTTCACTTCCACTCAAACGTAAAAAAAAAAAAGTGGACTTTCCTACGTTAGTTTTTATAGTTTTATATTTTCTGTCCGTGATACATTTCGACAAGAGACTTTGATACATGGCTGACCTATCCAAGGCTACAATTCTGCCCCTTCAATCGGTTTCTGAGGTAAAAAGAATGTAGTGAGTGCTCCTATACGTTGGCGAGGCGGGCATTGATTTCACATTTTCCACCAACTTGTTTCACGGAACATCGCGTCGCTGAACTCCGCTTCACCCCGACGACCCCGCCACCGCCGCCGCAGACACGGAAGGGACGCAGGCCAATATCTAGAGGTACCTGTCACGCTTTTAAAAAAATTTGCTGAAGAGTTAAAACGAAGAATGTTATGGAATAAAACGTTTGATATTTTGGCTGTACGGATACAGGGAAGGAACGTGATATCTAGAGGGCTGTCACACTTGCCCTGTTTGTATTTTATCGGAGTAGGCCTACAATGAAAGGATAAAGAAGAATAAAATGTTCGATGTTATGACTTGACGGACAATTTTTCGGGTTAAGATTGCGGCTTTAAAATAATAAAAAAAATCACCTCCACTCCAGTTTTGGGAGACATCGCTTATGGCTGGATAGGTTAAAACAAAAAGTAAAGTAGAATAGAATGTATGATGCTTTGGTTTGGCAGATAAGTTTCCTTGGGAAGAGCTGCTGAGGCAATTTTTTAGTAAAGGTGGAAAGCTCAAAGGCAAATAAAGAAGAAACAAAATATCTCTCCGCGCCACCCCGACCTCAACCTTGGCAGACACCATGCATGGCAATGTGGGACCGCGACCTGTTCGCCTGCGTGCTGTGGGTTGTAGTATTCTGTTCGTGTGTCAAGGCAAGAAAATCGCCATCAGAATATACCGTCTTTTTGCATCAACAGAGGACCAAGGGCTGTGAAAGATTTGTGTAGTCAGAAATGTATATCTTTGCAAAGAAATGTAGAGCTACGGATGGGAAAAGACAGTTCAGTTCCTTTCTACTGAAGATTGTCTCTGAAAAAAAAAAAAGAACTTGTTAGGTGAAGTGGAACCATTTTTTGATGGTTAAGATTGCATTACTCTATTTTTTTTGTTGAGAACGGTGCTGGAAGAAAGAGCCTTATATTCAAAGCAATGAGACAGAGTGACAAGGTATGTTCTCAAACACAGCATGACGAGGCGGTGATGAGACGAGATGTAGCGGCGAGAGGCCAGAGAGGTTGGCAGGGTTGGCAGGGTGGAGGGGTGGCGGAAGGCTGCAGACTGGAGGGTGGGGGGATCAGAGTAGCGTTACCAGATATATCACTAAAGAAAACTTGAACTCGGCGTGCGTCATAATTTTCGCCACGTTATGGAAAGTCACCATCGTACTGACAGTTTGCTCTATTTATTTTCTAGACTGCTTTTAAGATTTGTTTGGTGCATTCCAAAATTGTGGAAGCTTTCAAAAAAGTTTTACCTGTGAGCGAGGCCCTTGAAGGCTTCCCTCTTGACCGCCGCCTTCAAAGCCTCCACGTCAAATTAAAGGGCTGAGTCGCTGAAAAATTTCCCTCAAAAGTGTGCCGCCCTTCACAAGCATGACCTTGCCGAACCTTTCATGGGACGCTCGTCGGTGAGCCTCGATATCAAATTTTACAGATTAGGCCATTTTTTTTTTCACAAAATCAAGCAACTTTCCAATAAAGAAAGCGGGAGAAGGAAAGGGGTACAATACTAACAGTCAACCTGCGACACATTTCTAAAAGCAGCAGCCACTCAGCCATCCCGAGGAACCTCATAGCGGCGGGCGGCGGGGGACGAGAAGGGGCTCTTGCATCAGTCCGAACCAGGTGAGAACATTCCTGCGCGGCGGCCAACACAGCCACTCCACGCTCCGGCCTGCACAGCTTCGTTATTCCAGTTATTCCAACGATGTAGTTTGTATCCAGCTAACGGGCGGCTGAAATACCTGCTGGTGTGCCTGGCTGTCCCTCCTCAGCGCCGGGGCGGAGAGGCTGGCTCCAGCTAACACACTCACATGCAGCAAGCTCCTAACTGCATATTAGACGCTCACTGCAATGCCGCGACTTCCTGCCATTTCGTACCGTGCTTGCTGATACGGAAATAAAACCCCAGAAGGAATCACCCATGCCTTCGTCAAGCGTTATCTCCGGGTCCCGAGCAGCAACAAAGCGTTCACTCCCACAAGACAAAGGGCGGCACCTCCGGAGAAGTCTCCCGAACTCTCTCACGAGCAGTCTGCCCTCATCACCTCGTCGTCGAGAGTACACGGAATGCTTCACAAGGAGGCAAGTGGGTACAGTCTGGCATCACACGCCTGGCAGATTCAGAATCACTTCCATTAGACGTTCATTTACGCCCTAAAGGAGCACAAAACTGCACCCAACAATTTTGGAGAATGCCAGGAAACTCGGGAGCCAGGCGAGACGGGCTGCCGACGCGCTGTCTGCCACCCGAGCCTCTCTGGACGAACGTGTTCATTAAATTTTGAGTGGCGACTATGCAGAGAAGGATACAACGGTTCTGTTCTTACACTCGACTGAACCAAGGTAAGAGACGTCACCCAGGTACTGTACTGAGGCGACAAATCAATTTACCGCACTTTCTCCACCTTCAAAAGTCTTTCATCGGCAAGTAACCAACGACAACAAGAACAAGAACAGCAACACCAACATATCTGCCTACCTGGCGCAGCGAGTGTGATCAAAGAGCTATACGGAAAGGGCGAATCTGTCAATGAATCTTTGCTTTATCCGACACCCTCTGAAACCACACCAAATAACTACATGCCTTTGGTCAGATTCCAGGAACGATTTGGCAAGCGTCAGATGGAAATATCAAGACGTTGCACATCTGATCAGAAACAAGCAGCGGGCGGACGAGCGATGCACAGAGAGGCAGCGCGGATGACAGGGCGGGCGGGAATGATGGACATGAGCAGCAGAAGTAAAAGATGGAAATGGCGGCGCGTCCAGAAATAGTCGTTTTTTTTTAATACTGCAGTAAGATGAACAGAGAAAAAAAGTAAAATAAGTGGATCCATCACGTTCTACTCCCGGCATCATTTTTATATACGGTACAGTAAGAAGACTAAGGGAAAAACAAAGCCGTGCTGCTAATGACGAATAACAGTGTAAGCAATTTCCTTCTCAGTGGGGCAAGCTTTCATATAGCTTACATACAATATATTCAACTATAACTTAGTAGCTTGAAATAATTAATCAGTGAAAAATAAGAGCCAACGAATAAAGCTAATTTCTAAAACACAATCGTATGCAAATTTCCGCCTGACACCAAAAAAAGAATCCTCATTTAACTTTTTTTTCTTAGCTTTATCCAACGGAGGTAAAATTTAACAACCAGTAAGAAATAGCAAGTGTTCTGAATACACTTACAGTTCCTATATCGCCCGTTTGCGCCCTTTCCTCGTTCTTCAAATACATAGCTTCACATTATCATTGCTATCTCTCCATCAAGTAGCAATATCCCCCCCCCCCCCCAACAAAAATAAATGTTAAGTGTTCTCAATACAACCACAATCCCCAACCCCAAATGATGTACAACCCAGTCATTGCCTAATATATTATCGTTTCCTCAGTTTCTTTTCCGCGACGTCTCTCATCAATAAAATACATAGCAATACTGGTAACTCTCACCTTTATGTGATGTACCCAGTCACTGCCTTTCATACCATCCCTTTAACTTATTTTTTCCGCAACCTCTATTAAGCAGAGGAAAAAAGTCTCCCAAACAAAAAAGGAAATATTCAGTGTTTATTTGCAGCCACAACTCTTCAACGCTCACCATATTCACGTCTTTTATACTTGCCTTCACAGCCCTCTCGTCGTCCTTCCTTGCACCTGCCTGGACTCTGTTTTATCGCTATATCTTTAACATACGAAAAGAGGCGAACATTCCGAGCAACGAACAAACAGCAAACGTGATAAATACTTCGACTATAACTCCTTTATCACCAACACTTCTTTGTTCCTTAGGTGTGTTGCGGTTATATATTTGAAGCTTATATTATTTATACTCTTCTGGATCTACCTATTAGACTGTGCATACTACTACTACTACTAATAATAATAACTAGAAAATAACAACCCCCAGCCTCATGCTACACACTGCAATTTTTACCTCCCTTCACATGTTTTTCAAGGTCTCTATATCAAAGCATCTTAACACCCCCTCCCACCCCCTAAAACAAAACATAAGAACATAAGAACATATGGAGTCTGCAAGAGGGCGATACGCCTATGCAAGGCAGCTCCAGTGAGCCTAACCCCACCTAACATCACTATCCATAAATTTATCTAAAGTTTTTTTAAATGTATCCATCATATTGGCACTCGTAACATGGCTGCCAAGCATGTTCCACTCAACCACCATTCTGCTGGTAAACCAGTTCTTGCATATATTCTTTTTGAATCTGAATGTATTCAATTTAAATCCATTACTACGTGTCCTGTCAGGTTCTCTGACCATCAGGACCTTATTAATATCCCCTTTATTAAAGACCTTCATCCATATATAAACTTCGATCAATTCTCCTCGTACCCTTCGTCTTTCTAGAGAATGCAAATTTAATTGTTGGAGTCTTTCTTTGTATGGCAATTTTCCCAACCCGTGAATCATCTTTGTCATCCTCCTCTGTACCGATTCTAACATTATGATATCCATTCTACAGTAAGGTGACCAGAACTGAACCGCATAATCAAGAGGAGGTCTAACTAATGCTCAATATAGCTTGAGGAAGACTTCGGCGCTTCTATTGCTAACGCTCCTTGAAATGAATCACAGTAGCTTGTTTGCACGATTTTTAGCCTGTGCCCTACGACGAAGATCAGAGCTCACTAATGCCACCAAATCCCTCTCACACCTAGACCTGCTTAGGGGAGTGTCTGTTAAGCAATAGTTATGCTTCTACCTACACTCAGAATACTGCACTTCCGATATTGAACCCCGTCCGCCACTTCCCCGCCCAATCATACAATCTGTCTAGTTCATCCTGGATCTGAGCCGCTCCATTCAGCGCTTTCACCCGAAACTCTAAACCGGATCGCGATGACTCAACAGAACCGAGTGATCTGTTGTGATCTTGCTGGGAGGTGGGTTTGACAACAACAACAACAACAACAACAAAAACAACAACAACAACAAAATATCTAGATTGATAAGAAAGTCAAGAAATGATAAGAAATGCTAAGAAACACGGTGGTAAGGCGTCCGTCACGGGTCACAGCCATGTCTGTGGGTCGCTTACTGAGCCTCAACGGTCTCGCTCCTCCGCCACTCGGCGATCTCGTCGCATATGTGGCGGTAGCACCGCAGGACGGCGTCTCTGTGGCCCATGATGTGCAGGGTTCGCCTGACCCGCACGATGCTGACGCCGTGGCTCCGCTGCAGGTCCTCCAGCTGGCGATCACTGTGTCCTGCTTGGCGGGAGATGAATCTCTGAGCCACGGTGAGGCTGCGGTAGGCGTAGGAAACTGCATGTGGCATGGGCGGCAGAGAGGGTCGCTGGTGAAGGGGCCTCGCCCTGAAGGGAAACCTCCCAGTTTGGGGCACTTGTTCTCCCCCTAGAGGCTACTCCATGCTGGGGTGACTCCTCTTTTGCGACATCGACATTAGAGGCTTCTTCCTCTTCTGTGGCAGCGACATCAGAGGATTGCTCCTCTTCTGTAGCAGCGACATCAGAGGCGTCTTCCTTTTCTGTGGCAGCGACATCAGAGCCTTGCTCCTCTTCTGCGGCAGAGACATCAGAGGCTTGCTCCTCTTCTGCGGCAACGACATCAGAGGCTTCTTCCTCTTCTGTGGCAGCGACATCAGAGGCGTCTTCCTCTTCTGTGGCAGCGATTTCAGAGGCTTGCTCCTCTTCTGCGGCAGCGACATCAGAGGCTTCCCCAGCCTCGTGCGCCGCTTCATCAAAGCCATCTTTTTCCACTGCAAACATCTTTTCCAGGAGATTTTTCCGTTAATTATAGGTGTCATCATTGTCGGTGTTTCCTACATCATCTTCCACCGAAAACACCTCTTGCAGATAATCCTTCCATTCGATGTAGGTGCCATCGTCACTATCGGTGTTTTCTTCATCATCTTCCACCGCGAACACCTTTTCCAGGTAAATTTTCCATTCGTTGTAGGTGTCATCATCAGTGTCAGTGTTACCTTCAGTATACATGGCCTTCTTTCCTTTGCCAGGTTTGTGTTCCAATGGCCATGTTGTGGGAAGGGCCTGGAATTGCTGACAGGCCTGCAGAGAGAGAGAGAGAGAGAGAGAGAGAGAGAGAGAGAGAGAGAGAGAGAGAGAGAGAGAGAGAGAGAGAGAGAGAGAGAGAGAGAGAGAGAGAGACAGAGAGAGAGAGAGAGAGAGAGAGAGAGAGAGAGAGAGAGAGAGAGAGAGAGAGAGAGAGAGAGAGAGAGAGAGAGAGAGAGAGAGAGAGATAGAGAGAGAGAGAGAGAGAGAGAGAGAGAGAGAGAGAGAGAGAGAGAGAGAGAGAGAGAGAGAGAGAGAGAGAGAGAGAGAGAGAGAGAGAGAGAGAGAGAGAGAGAGAGAGAGAGAGAGAGAGAGAGAGAGAGAGAGAGAGAGAGAGAGAGAGAGAGAGAGAGAGAGAGAGAGAGAGAGAGAGAGAGAGAGAGAGAGAGAGAGAGAGAGAGAGAGAGAGAGAGAGAGAGAGAGAGAGAGAGAGAGAGAGAGAGAGAGAGAGAGAGAGAGAGAGAGAGAGAGAGAGAGAGAGAGAGAGAGAGAGAGAGAGAGAGAGAGAGAGAGAGAGAGAGAGAGAGAGAGAGAGAGAGAGAGAGAGAGAGAGAGAGAGAGAGAGAGAGAGAGAGAGAGAGAGAGAGAGAGAGAGAGAGAGAGAGAGAGAGAGAGAGAGAGAGAGAGAGAGAGAGAGAGAGAGAGAGAGAGAGAGAGAGAGAGAGAGAGAGAGAGAGAGAGAGAGAGAGAGAGAGAGAGAGAGAGAGAGAGAGAGAGAGAGAGAGAGAGAGAGAGAGAGAGAGAGAGAGAGAGAGAGAGAGAGAGAGAGAGAGAGAGAGAGAGAGAGAGAGAGAGAGAGAGAGAGAGAGAGAGAGAGAGAGAGAGAGAGAGAGTGCCCGCTCATCAACATATATGTACCCATTTACAATATGTACGATGTAAAAATAAATAGAGAAAAAGAAACTAATAGCCGCAAAAAGATGATGAAGTAACAACCAAATAAAGAAGGAATAGAAATGGAAAAAATCAGCAGACGACAGCACCCCCCCCCAAAAAAAAAAAAAAAAAAACTAATGGAAGGAGTAAAAAAGAGTAAGAGTCCTGAATGCATTCCTATAACTCCGCGCCCCATGACCTCACCCCCCGCTATCTCACCCTTCCTACAGATAGAGCGAGTTTCTGACCCTGCGCCCCATGACCTACACTCCCCCAATGATTTGCCCTCCCCGTCCCCTCCTTACCCTTCCTACATTCCCGTCCGCAGATAGAGAGCGAGATAGAAAGAGGTACAGCGCGGCGGGTCATCGTCTCCACAGCGGCGCCATTATCTACATCGCGTTCACTCGTGCGTGGCCGTCCCAGGCAGGGACATAAACAAAAAACAACAACGGCACGAGCGCTCCACTGCCTCGTAAAATGAACCCGCGGAATATAAAAGTTCCCCGCTGAAAAAAAAAGAATGTAAATAAATGAGACACTATAACTTTGCCTGAAGAGCCGTAGTGATCCTTTGTTTTATTCTATACACACTCTCTCTCTCTCTCTCTCTCTGTTTCTTTTTCTTTTTCACTCTTTTGCGGCTGGAGGTGAGGGAGGGAGAGGTGGGGTAATGGACTGGGTGAGAGAGTGGGTGGGTGGGTGCCTGGAGGAAGGCGCGGTAGTGGTAGTAGTGCACATGGTGGTGGTGGTGGTGATGGTGGTGGTGATAGTAGTGGTGATGGTGGTGGTGGTGATGGTGGTGGTGGTGATGGTGGTGGTGATAGTAGTGGTGGTGGTGGTAGTGGTCTATCAGGGTCGGTATCCTCAGACGCTTCTACCTCTCACATCCACTCTTCCCAAAGGCCGAAAAGGAGATTAATCGGGCATTCAGAAGTGTTTTTTCACGTTCATGGTACAGAGAAATTACTTAACTACCACCAGGGTCACAAACTACACCTGGAAATACCCACACAACTCCTACGAAAACCCTGACAAATGTGGGTGTGTAAGCGGAGGCGAAGCGTATGAAAATATGATCCCAGTCTGCGTCCGTATTCTTAAATGTATCGGCTCTTCCGTTCGCCTGTCAGAAAAGCCCCTCGTGGAAGTTGCTGGGATTCTCATGAACTGATTTCTGATGCCGGTGATAGTTTTACACGACCTCTGCGTCATGAACGGGAAAAGTCACCCATGAAAGCCCGGTTAATCTTCTCTGTGGCCTTGGGAAATAGTCAAAAAGGGAGCCCATCCGGTACGTTTGAGAATATGGTCCCAGGGCTGATAGAGCGATCACACGGGACACAGGCTTCAGCGAGCGACGGGCCAACCAGGGAAAGAAAAGGTGCCCGCCCGGATTACCTCCTCCATCGCCTCCACGTAAGATATTGGCTCTTCGGCGACATAAACCCGGACAGGAAATTATGTAGTTCTTTTTTTCTCTCTCTCGTGGAGGTTAATAATAGACAGTTTCTTTCGATGGACGCCGGCCAATATGTAGAGAACAAAGAGAGAGAAAGGGCTGGAGGGAGGGGGGGAAGGAGGGGGGGCAAGAGAGAGAGAGAGAGAGAGAGAGAGAGAGAGAGAGAGAGAGAGAGAGAGAGAGAGAGAGAGAGAGAGAGAGAGAGAGAGAGAGAGAGAGAGAGAGAGAGAGAGAGAGAGAGAGGGGAAGATCATAATGCGTCCCGAAAACAAGTGACGGTAACGGTCCTCATCTCATTCCAAGGCGGTTACGTTCGTGTGTGTGTTATCTTTATGGGCCGTTACTGCTGCAAGTACTTCCGCCTCATTGTATAATCCAACGAATGAGTCTAAAACGTTACCTGCATAGTGAAAGTGTAAACAGTGATCAGTATACCTCTTTCTATGTCTTTCTTTCTATATGTCTATCTGTTTATCGAGTAGGTAAGTCACTCTATTAATGGTCTTCAATAAATACTTCCAACATGTTATCTGCATAGAAGAAGCGTAGTGTGGGGTCAGTACACCTCTATATTTATCTTTCTATCTATTTATCTATCTATCTATCTATTTGTTACCTGCTTAATGAAAGTTTAACGTAAGGTAAGGACACCTCTTTATATGTCTTTCTTTATATCTATCTATCTATTTATCTAAGTCACCCTAATGGTCTTGTCACATCTCATTACCCACACAGTACAATCAATCATTTCCCTTCCACTACAAAGAAACACGACAAACTACTCTATAAAAATAATATATGCCAGTGATAAATGTGTACCTAAAGACGACTATGGCAAAAAGAATTCTGGGTTAGTCTTTTTTCTATATTTTCTCTTTCGGTCCTAGCATAAATATTTCCTCCCTAAAGGTTAGCTCTGTGTGTGTGTGTGTGTGTGTGTGTGTGTGTGTGTGTGTGTGTGTGTGTGTGTGTGTGTGTGTGTGTGTGTGTGTGTAATGGTTTATAACAACGAGGTGTGTGTGGGGGGGAGGGGAGGGGGGAATGGGGGTACTCAACCATAACACCAGTCGACTAACAACACATCACCAGCACGCCCCTCACCACCCAGGCACCAGATTTACAACCCACACGACGCCTTACGCATCAGTCATCTCCAAGTCGTATACAAAAAAGTAAAGTTGAAAGGGGGACATTACCTCTATTAAAAGTTTGGTTACCTAAATGCCTCACCTCATTAATTAAGTTGAAGGTTACTTTGTTGATTGACTTAGAAAAGAAATAAGAGAATTGATACAAAGTGTTACGTTCGACTGTTCTAGGTATTGGATGGGGTCTTTCTAAGTGTCATTTGCGATATATTTTCTTTATTGACGTGATTTTCGAGAGCACACTTACGAGTTTATAAATCATTACACCGATATTCGCTCTTACAACCCTCTTCACCACCAAAAGTTCCGTGATTCATTGATTCCGCAAAGTTTTAAAGGGACGCAATACGCAATTATGGTGATTGGTATTCGCCACAGTCATCGTTTATGTATACCTCACTACTTGTAAGAAGTATAGAACCGGTTATTCATTTTCATGTTACGTTAAACAGTTAATAACTAGGTGAGCTAATACCACTTGACTTTACTGTTATGAAATTCGATAATGTGCTAGGAGAGAGAGAGAGAGAGAGAGAGAGAGAGAGAGAGAGAGAGAGAGAGAGAGAGAGAGAGAGAGAGAGAGAGAGAGAGAGAGAGAGAGAGAGAGAGAGAGAGAGAGAGAGAGAGAGAGAGAGAGAGAGAGAGAGAGAGAGAGAGAGAGAGAGAGAGAGAGAGAGAGAGAGAGAGAGAGAGAGAGAGAGAGAGAGAGAGAGAGAGAGAGAGAGAGAGGAGAGAGAGAGAGAGAGAGAGAGAGAGAGAGAGAGAGAGAGAGAGAGAGAGAGAGAGAGAGAGAGAGAGAGAGAGAGAGAGAGAGAGAGAGAGAGACCCCTGGCCCACTACCTGCTGTACTGCCCCGTCACGGCCCAGCTCAGACAGCAGCCCACCGAGGACCCGCAGGAAGAGGAGGCGAAAGCCGCCCTTGTGCTCCGGCGGGGTCAGACGACACTACCGCGACTCCTGGAGGTGGTGCAGACAACCCCTCCTCCACGCTGACCGCACACCGCTACACTCCCCTCTGTAGGGAGTAGGGTGTGTGATGTGACCCGACCAGCCTCTAGGGTGGCCCTGGCACTCCTCCAGCGGCGGGCCGTTGCCCGCTCATCGACATATATGTACTCATTTGCAATATGTAAAATGTAAAAACAAAGAAAGAAAGAAAAGAAGAGAGAGAGAGTGTGCGAGAGTCAATCCTTCACACACCTTTGGCCTACACACTCTCTAAGCTAGTCCCTCGGTTCAGAGTTCCTGTAAATCTCTGGGTCGGCTAAATATTTCACGCCATGTAATAGGTATATCAACATTTAATCTTAACGATGGACACGCATTGGATAGCACACTCGTTAATTACGTATCTGATCGACGGAGGAAAAGGAGGAGGAGGAGGAAACATGGATACATGGAAATGCAGGCAACAGAAAGCCTATTGGCTCATTACGAGTTTGCTCGCTGTGGTGATTTAATCTGCTCAACAGCCATTTAGTGCCCGCAGAGCAGATGGAAGCACTTCGATATTCAGTGTACTCCCGTCGCAATGAAATGGCAGTCGATTCGATTTTTCAAGGAGTTGATGGTATTCGCATTTACTACTTCTGAGGGAAGATTGTTCCAGTGGCTGATGACTTTGTTTGAAGAAACTCCTGCCAATGTCTGTGCTACATCGATTCGATTGAACGGGTAAGCCGTTATTTCTAGTTCTTGAGTTTGTTTGCAATTCAAAGAACTTTGAGTGATCGACGTTGTTGAACTTTTTCAGGTACTTGAAGACTTGAATCATATCCTATTGTAGGCGTCTTTTCTCCAGTGTAAAGAGATTAAGTCGCTTGAGTCTTTCCTCGTATGGTTAAGCCCTCAAGATTGGAATCATTTTCGTGGCTCGTCGTTGAACTCTTTCCAGTAATTCGATGTCCTTTCTGTAGTTAGGAGACCAGAACTGTACTGCATACTCGAGATGCGGTTACCATGGAATTGTACAAGGATAGCATTACATCTGGCGTTTGACATTCGAAGTTCCTCGCTATGAACCCGAGCATAGTGTTGGCTTTGTTATATGCTTTCTTACAATGCTTCACTTGTTTCAGGTCACTGCTGATAGTGACTCCAAGGTCCGTTTCCTCCTGCACCGCCTGCAGAGGTTTTCCATGCATGATATACGTGTGGTTACTATTTCTGGACCCAATGTGCATGACTTTGTACTTGTCAACACTGAAGGACATTTGCCGCTTTTCAGACTATTCGACGATTTGATTAAGGTCCTTTTGGATGATTTCGCAGTCGGTCTTTGTGAGGGCCTTTCCATCTACCTTGGCGTCGTCAGCAAATTTCGATACGGAGGATTTCAGTCGTGTTTCTAGGTCGTTGATATATATGATAAAGAGGAAGGGTCCCAGCACCGACCCCTGAGGCACTCCACTCGTAACTGGAACCCACTCGGAGGAGGAAGAGGAGGAGGTGAAGGTGGACAAAGAGATAGAAGAGATGGAGGGGAGGGAAAAGGAGGAACGGGAGGAGGAAGAAATGGAGGACTGGGATAAGTAGTAGGAGGTAGAGGAGGAGGAGGAGGAGGAGGAGGAGGAGGAGGAGGAATAGGAGGAAAAAGAGGAGATACAGTGGCTTCCAGTTACGAGTGGAGTGCCTCAAGGGTCGGTGCTGGGACCCTTCCTCTTTATCATATATATCAACGATCTAGAAACACAACTGAAATCCTGTATATTACTACAGGAGATTGACAGGGCGAGTAGGAGTAGAAATGTCTGCGTTATGGGGGACTTTAATTATAAGAATATAGACTGGGAAGACCTAGTGGGTGACCTGGAAGCCGAGGATTTTCTTGAAGTTATACAAGATAATTTCCTTAAGCAGGTAGTTACTGAGCCTACCAGAGGAGATAACATATTAGACTTAGTCCTAACCAAAAATGGGAACTTGCTACGTGAGTTGGAGGTGGGCGGAGAGTTAGGAAATAGTGACCACAGAACGGTTCGTTTTATCTTAGACTGGGGGGTATCCCGCGAACCAAACCCAGTGTTAGTGCCAGATTTTAGAAGAGCCAAGTACGAGGGGCTTCGAAGACATCTTGAAGGGGTAAACTGGGATAATTTAGGGATTTATGAGGGCCAGAACTGCGGATTGGAGAGCCAGGAAAACCAGGTAGAAATGTCTTACAATAATTTAGTTAGAGTAATAGTAGAGGGGCAAAGACAGCATATACCACAGCGAATACTTAGAAAAGAAAACAATGACCCTAAGTGGATGACTCGTGGACTAAAACATGAGATAGGGTTAAAGAAGGAAATTTATCAGAAAATAAAGAATGGTGAAACACATCTCAGGGGTCGGTACGTCGAACTATCTAGATTAGTTAAGAAAAACACCAGGATATTAAAAAGGAACTATGAGATCAAAGTAGCAAATGATGCGAAAAGTAGTCCTAGGGGCTTCTTTCAGATGTATAGAACAAAAACACGGGAGAAAATTGGACCGCAGAAAACAAACACAGGGGAGCTAGTATAAAATCACGAAAATATGAGCACATTGTTGAACGACTACTTCCTTTCATTATTTACACAGGAGGATCGAACGACTATACCGGAAAGGGTTCAGGTGTACGAGGGCGGGGATAGCGATAAATTGAGGGATGTGATCATTACCAGGCAAGTAATTCAGGATGAGATAGATAAGCTTAAGAAGAACAAGTCGCCAGGTCCTGACGGGATATTTCCGAGGGTATTAAAGGAATTAGGTGATGTACTCAGTGACCCACTAACCAACATCTTTAAGATGTCGGTAAATACTGGCTATGTGCCAAGCCTATGGAAAGTAGCTAATGTGACGCCGATTTTCAAAAAGGGGGACAGGTCAGTTGCTTCAAACTATCCTTAATTAGCTTAACATCGGTTATAGGCAAGATGCTGGAGTCCATAATAGCCAGGAACATTCGGGAGCATCTAGAGAAACATAGCTTAATTCACGACTCGCAGCATGGGTTCACGAAAGGTAGGTCATGCCTCACCAATCTCTTGTCCTTCTACAATAAAGTATTTGAGGCGGTAGACAGAGATGAAAATCATGATGTAATCTATCTTGATTTTAGTAAAGCGTTTGACAAAGTTCCTTACCAACGACTGTTGCTTAAATTACAGGCTCACGGAGTAGAGGGTAAAGTTCTGAACTGGGTCAAGGCGTGGCTTAGCAATAGGAAGCAAAGAGTGCAAATCAATGGTAAAAGATTTGACTGGGGATGTGTTACGAGTGGGGTCCCACAAAGTTCGGTATTAGGTCCACTTTTGTTTATTATTTAAATCAATGACTTAGATACAGGAATTAGTAGTGATGTCAGTAAGTTTGCAGATGATACCAAGATCGGTAGAGTAATTGAGTCGGATCAGGACGCTAGTATTCTCCAGGGTGAACTAAACAGATTGTATGAATGGGCGGATAAATGGCAGATGGAGTTCAATGTAGGGAAGTGCAGTATTCTGAGTGTAGGTAGGAACAACCCCTCACATAACTATTGCTTAAATGACACTCTCATAAGTAGGTCTGGGTGCGAGAGGGATTTAGGGGTCTTAGTGAGCTCTAATCTCCGTCCAAGGGCACAATGGACTCAAGCTAGAAATCGAGCAAATAGGGTACTGGGATTTATTTCAAGGAGCGTAAGCAACAGAAGCGCCGAAGCCTTCCTCAAACTATATTTAGCATTAGTTAGACCTCATCTTGACTATGCGGTTCAGTTCTGGTCACCTTACTATAGAATGGATATCAAAATGTTAGAATCGGTGCAGAGGAGGATGACTAAGATGATTCAGGGGTTGAGAAACTTGCCATACGAGGAAAGACTCAAACAGTTAAACTTGCATTTTCTAGAAAGGCGAAGGGTGAGTGGAGACATAATCGAGGTTTATAAATGGATGAAGGGCTTTAATAAGGGAGACATTCATAAGGTTTTGTTGGTAAGAGAACCGGGTAGGACACGAAATAATGGGTTTAAACTGGATAAATTCAGATTCAACAGGGACATAGGCAAAAACTGGTTTACAAACAGGGTAGTGGATGAGTGGAATAGGCTTAGCAGTCATGAGGTGAGTGCCAATACAATTGTCACATTCAAAAATAGATTAGATACATTCATGGACACCGATATTAGGTGGGGTTAGATGCACGGGAGCTACACGGGAGCTGCCTCGTACAGGCCTACCGGCTAGGGTTTCCTTCCCGGCCATAAAGTTTTTTTTTCTTCCTGGGAAATTTGTAAAATCCCGGGAAATCCCGGGATACTTTTTTTATTACTTTTCTCTTACATCTGCTACAGAGAGAGAGAGAGAGAGAGAGAGAGAGAGATATGCCTAGGTCCCAGGCATATCTCTCTCTGTGAGTATGGAGGCTTGGTGAGAGTCACTGAAGGTGGCCACTGCAAATTAAGATCAAAGCTCAGTGATCTTAGTATTGACTGTTTGTGCTTTTTGAAATGTTGTTTCATGAATAATTCTTAGTGTGTATGACTGCTTTTGCAGCTGTCTGATTTTTTTTTTTTTTTACAGGCCTTTCCATACTCTAGTATTGAGTGTTTTGAGTCCCATTTCACTTTTTTTTGTTTACCATGTCTGGAGAGTTGGGCCTAAATTCCAAATACTTATGATTTTGTACGTGCATTGCAGAATTTTCATTGTTGTCTTCAGCTTTATTTCAATACGTACAATGATAAAATACCAGGTTATATCTATCAATCTTTTATTTCAGGGCATTTTAGAATTTTCAGTTTTTTGGTTAGCTTTTGTGGAATATGATGTCCAAATTATTTTACATGTCGAATATATGCACAGGTTACTCCATAGTTTCATTTTCTGTGTAGCTTACAGTGGTGGGGGTCACTGGGGTGGCCTGTGCCACTGGCCAAGCTTCCATATGGATATGCTATTGTATGCAAAAACTCATATACATACATACATACAAGGAAACTCCATGCATAGACTTTGCTCCATGTCATTTAAAAATACTTATTTCACACTTTCACAGGGCAAGTAACTACTTATAATGTATATACTACTGAGGTTCATTTACGAGTTACGATAGAGCAGGAGTATTAGCAAACATTATCTGCTACAGAAATCCGGTATCCCAGAAATGTCTTGCATTTTCCCGGAATCCCGGGATGCTATAAAATCCCCCAAACAGGAAACCCTACTACCGGCCTCTTGCAGACTCCTGAGTTCTTATGTTCTTATGCTCTTCTTATACAGGAGGAGAAAGGGAGATGGAGGAGGAGGAGGAGGAATACATAGGAATACATAGGAAGAACAGACACCAGAAGACTTATCGGTCTATGGCGAGGGTGTCTGTTTACTACCGCAACTACTAGTAATCTACGTGTGGTAGGACAGGACAGAATAGATGAAGGCGGAGGAGGAGGAGGAGGAGGAGGAGGAGGGGGAGGAGGAGGGGCAGATGGAGGAGGGGGAGAAAGAAGAGGAGGAGGAGGAGGAGGAGGAGGAGGAGGAGGAAGAGGAGGAGGGAGATGAGTGACGGTATAATTTAGCGAGTGACTGGCGGTGATGCAGCCCTCGGAATAAAAGTGGAAGGCTGTCTAAAAGAGCTTTGATATTTTAATGCCACTCGGTAAAAGAAAATGGAGAAATGCCAAACATGAAAGAATGCTACTTTTGAATATCTCTTCCGGCATCAGTGTGGCTCGAGAAAAAAAAGATTCTACCTATATGTTTCATGATCCTGTCTGACCTCACTGGACATGTTGAAAATATGGGAAGTCTTCTTATACCTGCAGCCATCTCAGACACAAGACTTCATTGACTAGTGTATATAGGGTTATGTAGAGCCCCTGTTTTTGTTATTCTTTTATCATATATCTTTGTAACATATCTTTCTTATGTGTTTTATCAATTGGAAGAGTAAATTATTTGTTATCGTATGTGTCCCCCGTTTCGTTTAAGAATGAGATACGGTTGTGTCTTTCCCGTGACGCCTTCATGACTATTACAAACAGCATATTGGTACACTTGTTAATCAATACTACAAGAAGCGTCTATCGATACTTCAACTGTCAGCTTCACCAATATTGCAATAATGGAGGTCCTGGTGCCGGCTCATGAAGCACAATAAAGGAAGCACTGATGAGCCAAGACCAATGTTCACATACCCGCAGGTTTGTGAGTGAGAACTACAACATTTTTACTTGCGTGACAACGATATCGACATCTAGTGTATAAATACAAACTATAAATACATACAGCATCGTCTTTCATCGCCTCGTGCGTGTGATAGCAATTACTAGAAAATAGTTTTCTTCATTTTCTTCTAAAGACAACGCGTGCCTAACTGAAGGTCACAGCCTTCAAGGAGCGCCTGGCAATATCATCTTATGGCGTTTTCGCATGATTTCCACAATTGTCTTGGTACATGAAGGAAGGCTGCCAAAGAAAATTAAAATTTCTCTTATACACTTTTGCGCACATGGCAACATACAGCAAACAGATATAATCGGTTTGTTTTTAACCTGTTCATAGCTCGAGTACTTTCTACATGTCCAAAGCGGCTGGGGCGAAACGAGGATGCCTTGAGGCAGAATATATATAAAGGTTTTCCAGACTGAAACTTACACACAAATAGAAATACTGATCAAATCCTCTAGCTCAATACACCGTTTGAAAGGCTGGCCTCCCCGCACATGCTGAGAGAGGTAGTCACATACCGAACTAAATACTATTGCGGTGACCACCAAGAAATACGTGAGTCTGGGTGGCGAGGCGTCACGAACGAACCGAACAACTGATTAAAGAGTATACGCAGAATGCTGTGGAGTTTGAGCGCATAATTACAGATATCTCAAGGACATAAAAGCTTACAAATCCTTAGAAAAAAACGCAATCGCATAAAAAATAAAATACAACGACTGACAGGACAGTAGACTCGGCTGGGAACTGACAGGAAGGGGCGGCGAGAGGGGTATGCTGTGAAGGAACGTGAATATAAAGCAATACCAAAGATAGAGAGGTGACGGAGGGCGTTTGAAGCCAGGGTAAAGGCTGGTCCCTCGCTTCTGTATAGGAGAGGAAAGGGTGACATAGTGATGGGCGGAAAAAGAAAGTGAGATGAAGGGGTCAAGTATTCTGGGTCTTCTCTGAGGGTCGCCCATGCTATGCTGAGTAATGAAAAGGGTGAGGAGGAGGAAAGGGATGGAAGAAGAGCGAGGTAAAAAGGAAGAAACGAGGTGATAAGGTAGTGGAGTGTGGATTGGCGCGCCTAAAGAAGAAGACAGCAACAGGGCAGCCACAAATACCACTGATAGGAAGTTTTATTTTGTCATTTTATTCCCTGTGGCCATGGAAAGACAGTGGCGTTGTTGGTAGGAAAAGTATCAATCATCCAGAGAAGTAAAAGATATGCGGAGTACAGTGTTGATGTTACCCGGAGGTTGGGCACACCTGTCGTCCATTAGAGAGAGCATGGGGAGCCGTTAAAATCCCTTAAACCATCTCGGCGTCATATATAGAAGCCCAGAATGCAGCAGCGAAATCTTGTATTTTCCGTATTGTTTTCCGTCACTAGCGCAAGGGAAGCTTCGACATATTTTATAACGACTGATAAGCCTGTCAGTTCTACTTTTGTTCGAGTCTCTGTTATCTATTTGCAGAGAGGGAAGCTACGCATTATTGGGTGAATTATGAGATAATTATATGATAGGCTTCAGAGCCCTTTCCCTTTTATGTGCCAGAAGAATGAAGGACGACTGTTGAGCAAAGAAATGATTAATGACAGAGGAGGAAAAGTAGGAATAGGAATAGGAGTAGGAGTAGGAGTAGGAGTAGGAGGAGGAGTAGCCCCACGCGTACCCGGGCACGCTTGAAGCCCCTGGCAGGCACTAATACGTATAATGTAATTCTTGGATGGCTTCCCCGCACGGGTTCGCTGCTGCCGCCCCGTCTTATTACTCGCTGATAATCATGCGACGTGCCGGAGAGGGATAATTACGCCGAGGCGGGAACGAGGCGAAATTATGTAAATGTTGTTTTTTCTTCAGGGACCATGTAAATGTGCCTGTCCGTCCTTAGAAGGAGGCACGCACGCACGCCTCAGCCAGCCAGCCAGCCAGTGAATATGTGTCAGCCCGTCAGCTAGTCAGTCAGTCATAGGGATAGCCTACCAGTCAGTTATATAGTCGGCCATTCAGTTAGTAAGGCAAGCGGCCTGCCAGCCTGCGATACAGTTTTATACCCAGTCAGCCATCCAGCTATAACCACCTAGTCGATCGGGTCAGCCGTTCAGACAGTCATACAGCATCCCTTCAGGCAGTCAGCTTGTCATTCAGTCAGGCCCTTTCACACTTGGGGGCGAGGCTCGCGTCCGCGCTTATAACGCGGACCCGCGTCAACTTATGACTGATGTTTTTTATGGAACCTTTCACACGCTGCGGACATCGCCCACGCGCGGGCGATCGTCCGCGCGCGGGCGAAATTCAGCACGGGCCCCGCTTGGGTCATCTGCGGGCCCGCGTCCGCGCATAGCAGCCAAAGGGTAATAGCGCTCAATGTGTGTTTTCACAGGGCGCTGGCGATGCCCGCGGCCTGCGCATCTCTCCGAAGAAAACTCATTCAGTATCTTGGTTGGTTTCAATGTGCTTTGTTGTGCGTTCATTTTCCTGTTTCACTTTTTATTTTTAACTTTATTTATAAGAAGAATTTTGATGCTCTTCTCCCTCGTGTTTACTTCCTCATCTTCCCTCTCCCTTCTCTCCTTTTTCCCATTTTCTCTTTTCACTCTGCCATCTATCTTAATTTTTGGTCTTTCATTTTATTAATTTTATTCCTTTATCTCCCTTCCTCCTCCATTTTTCCTCTATTTTGGTCTCTCCTTTCCTCCAATGGATGACCTTGCTTTCCCTGGTTTTCCTTACATTTTCCTGTCTTTCTCCTGCCTCCTTCCACCTTCGTGCGGGTGGCAGTTTTCACCCTCGTTATAAGCGCGGACGCGGCCTCGCCAGAAAGTGTGAAAGGGGCCTCTGTCAGTCACCAAGCCAATCTTTCAGCCAGACTCAGCCAGCGCCAACCAGCCACATAACAAGATAGTTCATGCACCTGAGCCTCCAGCAGACAGGAATGCGCCGGAAAAAAATGTCAAATTAGTGTAATTCAAATGAGCCCGTTTAATATTTAGAGCAGTAGGTCAGTGGCGAGCGTTGCCCTCCAACCGGGCGTACACACTTCCGTGACGGTGCGGCTGCTGCCTCGGCGGCTGCTGGCCGGGCCAAACACAGCTCTCAGCCTCTCCCCTCCATTCGGGATGATGGAGTTTACGGTTACGAAAGATTTCAGACTATTAAAACAAAGGAGAAGGAATTTTCTCTTAACTGAAATTTTAGTTCACTTCTTTATCATATCTTTTTTATATTCTTAAAAGAAAGAGCAGTCAAGTTAAGTCTGAATCCTTGCTAGCACCACCGTAGTACGCTGCACTGGGACTTAGCATATTGATAAACTGCCTAGCATGAACAGCCTGTCTGTTATCAGCCCTGACATCCACTGTTTCTTAAGATACACACTGTTATAAAATGTGTGGTGTTTTCCTTCGTGTATCTTTGATGCTCATGAGCTTGATTTCAATCTCCTAAAGATGTATTGATGCATTTCCTAAAATGTTCATCCCTTGACACCATGAACTAATGTTTCAGCTTGCAATCGAGGAATAACAAACTGATCATATGAAGCTTCTCTATTCGTTCAAATTTATCACCAATGTACTAAATCATATCTGAACTTATTTTCCATTCGTTCAAACAAACAAAAAAAAAAAAACCACGTCATATTATAATAAAGATTGGCAGTTACGGGGAAAGTCTCACTCAGCAGGAGATAACTTCGTATCTAAAGACCACAAACAGTCACTTTGATGTTTATCTGCGCAAATACTTATACCATCAGTTAAGAATCTCAAACCCTCAAGGTTCACTTGAACACCCTCACAACCTAAAGCTTCCCAGTGCTCCAGAGGCTTCAACAGATACAACATAAGCTCTCGCTTTACTAGAACGAGAGATAAAAATGGATGTATTCTACCTTCAAAACTTCAGGAAATGACTACTAAAATACACCAGCTGCATGTTGACGAGCACCCGACACGAGAGTTGCTGCCGTCTTGCACGTTCAGCTCCAGGCATACATTTACAGCAGCTCCCAAAACTATTTTGAACAGTGTGCTACATAATCTGACACAAAGACGTTGTTATTTGAAAAGTATTGTTCGAGAGCTGACAATAACAAACACCACCCACGTCTCTCACCAACACCAGCACAAAAAAGTATCCGAACATTCTTGATTACACACCAATGACTATTTTAGTTCAAGGCAACAGCTGTTAGGTAAGGTAACCTTATCTACTTTGGTACGGTTCATGCACTTGTGTGGAAGATGTAACCGGGGTCGTAAACTGCCCCATGAGGGGAAACAAAGAAAAAAAGTGTACATCTTACAGAAAATACATTTGAACGAACTGAAACATATGTTCTATCATGTAAAGAAAAAAAGAAAAGAATGCAATTCATAGTAAGTTGAGTAAAGGTATCTTTAAACAAATAATGAAAATAAATAAAATCCTTACCTGGAATCTGGACCATAAGATAGTCAGTAAACCGTGAAGTGGCAGTGGTAGGGGCGTGTGAGGCACATTCTTCCTGAAACACAATCATCCACGATGCACAGTTATCCTGTGAGAATAAATAAAAGTCCTAATTTTAGTTGATAATGTTTTCTTCTAAATTTTGACTTTTTAAAGGCATTTGCGCCATATGGAAAGTTGTCATATGTCCATGACCTAGAGCAAATCATGTCTACAATAAATTGCAAGGCAACAACTGGACAGAATTAGATCTTCCCAGAGCCTACTGGCAGCTGATTCATATGAGGATGGCTTGGTCATGACACAGGTTGGCAGCAGGATGATCAGGTTCTTGTTGTTGTCGTGATCCTTTCCGCGCACATACAACATAGCTCTTCGGCTTTGTCGGGGCTGAGGTGGTGTAAGCGTACCGCCACTCCTGTACACCTAGGTAAGGCGGGGTAGTAATTGCCAAAAACCTACTTTGGGGTCCGATATTTCTGCCTATGGCTGGAAAAAATGCACACACCCTCCCTATACGCTGCCTGTATGAGAACTGAAGAGTCAGTGACTCACAACCACCTGAGAGGGTGAGACAGAGGGTGACGCCACGACAAGCGAGAACATGAAATGCTGGGAAATAATCAACCCCACCTCTGTTTGTGTGTGTGTGTGGGGGGGGCATTGTTAAAAAGAATTTTCAGAATGACCCATGCTCTGCTCCGGGGAAGAGACAGGTTTTCGGATACCCATATGTTAGTTGTGGTTTTGAGACGATACGGTGAAGTATGGTTCTGAGTCAGGCCACTTGTACTGATCAGAATGAAGCGGAAAATTTACGCAATGCGGACTGTTGCTCCTAGATAGAGCACGCCTGAAGTCCCGCAAGGGATACTTGCAACGCAGTTTTTGGAACAACGAAGGGCTTAACAAACGATTTGTGTAGCCCTGCAAACGAGAATGGTACTTACTCTAAGGCAGGAATGGCTGGTATAGGTGAGTTTAAGTGGTGATGGTGGTGTTGGTGTTGGTGCGGGTGATGGCTGGCCGGTCACACCGAGGGCTTAGTGGTAGTTCAGCCCATCGTGCCCCGAGTCAAGATATGGCTCGAAGGCTTACTAGTGAAAGGCCCCATGTGGCCACCCAGCACAGGTCTGTTTCCTTCTGTTGCAAAAAGTCGTCCTGAAAGAATAAGAAAAAAAAAGTTCCTTGTATTCAGCAGAAATTACATAAAAGAGCAAGTTCTGTTATTGTAAAAAAAAAATAGTTACGATGCCGAAGAAAGGGAATGATCATTGGGACATAAATGAAACGATATAAATGTCAAAATGAATAGAATAACAGATACACTTCATAACTTATATAAGCATTTTGCGATATGAGCGGGTTGCAACCATTGACATAATTAATAGGGCAATTCTTTGAGAAAAGTTTCATTAAACTCTTAATTAGTGAAGAATCGTTATTGTTTAAGAGCAAATCATGGTTAGGAAGTTTTTTTAAAATTACAAAAAAAAAAAAAAAACTGAAAAAATCATTATCAGAATGAAAAAGTTGACAAAAAATTTAAGTCAATGTGACATCAAACGGTCACGGTGGTGGCAGTGAAAGTCAATTGCAACACCGAAATGAAACGATGTTGGTTCCAGACTGATGATGCAGTGCTGTGCAACACGTGTTTTATGCGGCAATTTTTTATATTTTTTATGGACAGACCGTGCCAGCAACACGGCATTTACAGCAAGTGTTTGTAATTTCATCCCCCACACATCTCTTCTGGTGCGAGGGTTTCATATTGTATAATGACATCCTAGCATTCGTTTCTTGCCGATTCCTCCATTTTTGACAATTATACTCTTTGTCTCATACCTGCCATCCCTGCCTAATGCTTGCCATGCTTGGCTTCTGCTGCTCGGCACTAACTGGTAGGGTTTATTGGATGGCTAATATTCTATGCGGCGGGGCGTGCCTGTCAGTACTCTTTGCATGTTTTACGATTCTCAGTTAAATGCATCTCATCCCCCGCATAGTAGTATACCAATATTTTGTTACCGCTGCAGCTAGTGAGAGGTCGTACATACAAGTTTCAGAGTAATCTTTTCGCAAAACTGTTCGTGGCTGAAATTCTTTACCTTTTGAAATGCAAGGCAGAGAAATTAACACATTTACTACAGCGTCAACATAAGCATAGATAATAAACTTCAATCTTTATTATCCTCTAAAAACAATATTGGCGTCATATGTTATGCACTGCACTGAACAATTACGAAACAAGTAACGTCAAACCTTGTACACATTACACTAACAGGTGCATCCACTACACAACAAAGGAACCATTACTGTACATTCAATACACACTCTTCTTGTCCTTTAAAATACATTGAAAATATATACAAAGTTTTCTTCTGTACCTACAAAGGATGTTGACGAGGTGCTCAAGATACTACCTCAATGAGATGAAAGAAGATTCCGGGGATTTGGCACAGCTAATAATGACATATACAGGGGCCTTGTCCGCCCTCGTATGGAGTATGCATCTCATGTGTGGGGGCTCCACTCACACAGCTCTTCTGGACAGAGTGGAGGCTAAGGCTCTTCGTCTCATCAGCTCTCCTCCTCATACTGATAGTCTTCTACCTCTTAAATTCCGCCGCAATGCTGCCTCTCTCTATCTTCTATTGATATTTCCACGCTGACTGCTCTTCTGAACTTGCTAACTGCATGCCTCCCCTCCCGCGGCCCCGCTGCACTCGACTTTCTACTCATGCTCATCCCTATACTGTCCAAACCCTTATGCAAGAGTTAACCAGCTTCTTCACTCTTTCATCCCTCACGCTGCTAAACGCTGGAACACTCTTCCTTCCTCTGTATTTCCTCCTGACTACGACTTAAACTCTTTCAAGAGGAGGGTATCAGGACACATATCCTACCGAAACTGACCTATCTTTCGGACACCTATTTGGATTCTTTATATGAGCAGTGAGTCGCGGGCTTTTTTTTTTTTATTAATGTTTGCTTTTTGTGTGCCCTTGAACTGTCTCCTTTGCTGTAAAAAAAAAAAAAAAAAAAATGCGTTGGTCGAGTGCTTCAGGCAGCTTTGTGATGAGCTCCTTGTATACATTCCATAAATAGCCAGTGAGGCTTGCCTTTATGCTCTACATGGAGCTATCGTCTATATAAAGAGTATCTGGAGGAGATACTTTCTATCTTTGTCGTCCTCTTATAAAAAAAAAAAAATTGAGTTCCAATGAGATGAGGCAACAAATTTTCCGGGCACTTCGGCGCCCTAGACGCTCACGAGAGACGGATGTTGCAAGGTTTAAACTCTAGAAACCCAAATCAACAGGTGTGTTTGAATAGAACTAACGAGCTGTGGGTCCGGAGCGAATCTACCGGAGCGGTGACGTTTCTTGGCCCGACAGAGACCGGTGTACCACACATGATAAGCATGTAACTATTCATATTCGATTTTTCATCTTTGATTATTTCATTATTGACAGAAATATCGAAGAATGCCTAGAAAATATCAGTTTTTGCAAGAAAAAAAATCAGAAGCGAAACATTAGAATATATCGGTTGTAATGTTATTCCCCTTATGAAACATTTATTTGTATATCATCAGTTTTTCATTTATGGAAATGAAAAGTCTATTCGTATAATCGGACTTAAGTTTCTTTAGAAATAACAGACACACCAGGAAACCTGTACTCCCATTAAAGCACCCGACGATGAGTGATTTCCACACCTTCGTAACAGCGGTGTGATGCAGGTGTGTAAATGTTGCTTCATTGCGAATTGTTAAAGCTGAATGAGCAGCAGAAACTTGTGGATCACTGTATCATGCAAGGAAACATATTTCAGAGGACGGACTAAAAATCCTTAGAAGCCTTTAAAATATGAACAATTACGAGTACGCACGCTGAGCCCTGCTACTCGGCTTTGTTAGAATTATTCATTATTCTTTTCTTCATTTTCATACAAATATTTGACCAGTGTGCCGCATATTTTCAGAGGTACCACACGTTAGGTCATTAAAGATGCATTTTCAAACACTGCAGATAGTACATAATGGAGCAGCAATGACAAAACCCTCTGCCTGGTATTGATTTCCATACATTGAGGAGTACAAGTGTCCCGGCTAACACACGAGGACGTTCAAATGGTTTAAGTGTTGCGTGAAGTTGATACATACGGAGGCTAGCCATGTTTTATTTTTCTAACACGTAAACTCGATTTCTTTAGGTGCTCTAGTAAGTTACTCACTTCATCTTCAGACAGCAGTAAAATCCACTGCATGACAAAGGCATCTCCAATGTTCTCCATCCTCCCTGCCTCGGCCAGTATTCCTTCCCTCAGATTAATGTCCTGCTCTTGTGTGTTTCTTGTTCTTGTTTTTTTTTTTTGTCCCTTTCAACTCTCCCTCGATGCCTAGCAGGCCTTTCCCATGCTCACCCTCACGCTCGCCGTTTCCAGCCTCTGTCAAGCTCTTCACCTCTGCCTCGCCTCATCAACTCTTTGGATCCTCGTGCTCTCCTGCTGTTTTTGCCTCGTTAAGCCTCGGCACATGCTCTTCCGCCTCCTTGATGTGCTGTGCGCCACCGTCCTTCCTTTCTGAGTGGCGTTGTTTCGCCGCGCGCGCCTTCAGTGTTGATATTACGGCCCCTGTCTGTAAGCATCAGGATATCACGGAGCAGGAACTGTCGCAATTACAGCAGGAAATGAGCCATTCTACTTTACGTGTGGTTGCCTGCACAGATTCCAGTCGCTACGAGCTGGAAGTGGCGGGGGCGGCGAGAAGGCCCGGCGCAGCAGGCCTGGACCAACACCGTGGAATGGCGAGGGAAAGTTTCAAGTTTGGTCGCGAAAATGTGAACATTCTCACACATTCTACAGTGGAAGACTGTAGACTGCTGAAGTCGTGTCAGGTGCATGATGTCACTGACCGCGAGGAAAGGGAAATGAGAAAGCTGCAAAAGTTTACCCTTTGAAGTGTCTGATTAATTAAGTCGAGAAAAAAGGAAACGTTGGCAGAGCCTTGCTCTGTTGATGAGTAAAAGGGTCAATAACCGAACAGTAATCATTAAACAATTTTGGCCACTCACCTGCCAACAACTCAGAAAGGAAATATAAAGAAGAAAGACACTAAACTTATACTATATATATATGTATATATATATATATATATATATATATATATATATATATATATATATATATATATATATATATATATATATATATATTGTTTCCTGAGAGGATGCAGAAATGAAGGTAACCGTTAATTTCATGCACTGGGAAGATTATGTGCGAAAAAAATTCTAGGAGTGGATGGTCGGAAGAATTCATTTTACTAAATATCACAACATTTAGTATAATGCAACTAAGAATATGAAAAATATGGAAGAATAGAGAGTCTGACAGATTTTTTCAAACTTATTAATGCATGACATCATCAGTGACATGGTGAATAAACTAAGTAAATATGCACGCTGCCCACAAAAAGGCCTTTTCTTCTGTGTATCGAATTGAAAAGAGGTCATATAGGGGAGAAAGCTTTCGTGAGCGGTAAAGACTTCAATATATGATGGAAAATGTGACTTAGAATATGAGTTCAAAAGCAGATGAACAGATAACTTTTGATTTGTTAGGGAAGTGTAATGGAAGTGTCTTAGGCGACTCTAGACAGAAATAAGTATTTCTCTCAGACGAAGTGAGTGAAGGCAACAAACATTATTTGGACGCGTTTCCCTGCCTGGCAAACGTAACGCGGCGGGCCGGCGCTGGGGTGGTGCCTTTGCTGAGATTTTAGTAAAATTCTGAGAGAAACGCTTTGCCTCACACTGGGAAAATTTGTCACTGGGTTGAAGATGTGAGGAAACGGTGGAGAGAGAAATATCTGAAGATATTTGTGATAGTGCCAAAAGTCCCGAAAGTATCTGACATCGAAGCGTTGACATTTCCTGAGTGACAAAAGGCAAGGTAGAATATAGATTGACTCAAGGAGAACTGATGATTTGATCTTTTGAGAAACCCCAGAGTAGATGTTACGGTAACCACTGAGAATATTTTTAGAGGAAAAGAACAGGACTAATTTCCATTTAGGATGAGAAAGTCGAGATCTCCGTCAATATGAAATAAAAAAGAGATCACTGACGTAGTATACTGAGCACGAAGATATTAAGCTTGAAAAGGGAAGTTGTCGCACACAGTAAATCAAGCAATGGGGGCATACGCCGCGAGGCGCGTCGCCTCGCCCATCCTGCCGACACACTGTAAAAAACACGAAATGAGAGCCACTAGCTGTCAATCTTGCGAACCACTTTTCTAATTTATCAAGCTTTAAGTGTATCTCTCTTTGCGCGGTGAAAGGCTACAAAGGAACGATAATATTAAAGATGAAAATGTCGAGAGAGAAAATAGACAATTAAAATATGTTGTATGCAATAAAAACGCACACGTTAAGGTTAAATGATTATGCATCATTGTAAACAATATATATTGCTAAGGTGTGTGTAGGGAGGAGAATCATATATATATATATATATATATATATATATATATATATATATATATATATATATATATATATATATATATATATATATATATATATCTGATCGCCAGTATGGGTTCCGCAAGGGCGTTCTACTGGTGATCTCTAGCCTTCTTAACTGACTCTTGGTCATCCTCTCTTAGCTGTTTCGGTGAAACTTTGCTATTGCGCTGGACATATCAAAAGCTTTTGATAGGTGTGGCACAAATCTTTGCTTTCTAAACTACCTCCTACGGTTTCTATCCTCTCTCTGTACCTTTATCTCCAGTTTCCTTTCTGACTGTTCTATTTCTGCCGTGGTAGACGGTCACTGTTCTTCCTAAATCTATTAACAGTGGTGTCCCACAGGTTCTGTCCTATCTCCCACTCTTTTTCTGTTGTTCATTGATGATCTTCTTTCCAAAACGAACTGTCCTATCCATTCCTACGCCGATGATTCCACTCTGCATTATTCAACTTCTTTTACTAGACGACCCACCCTTCAGGAACTTAACGCTTCAAGGCTGGAGGCTGCAGAACGCTTAGCCTCAGACCTGACTATTATTTCCGATTGGGGCAAGAAGTACCTGGTGTCCTTCAACGCCTCAAAACACAGTTTCTCCACCTATCCACTGACACAATCTTCCAAACAACTATCCCCTATTCTTTGACAACACCCAGCTATCACCTTCCTCAACACTAAACATCCTCGGTCTATTCTTAACTCAAAATCTCAACTGGAAACTTCATCTCATCTCTTACTAAATCAGCTTCCTCGAGGCTGGGCGTTCTGTACTGTCTCCGCCAGTTCTTTCCCCTGCACAGTTGCTGTCCATATACAGGGCCTTGTCCGCCCTCGTATGGAGTATGCATCTCATGTGTGGGGGGCTCCACCACACAGCTCTTCTGGACAGAGTGGAGGCAAAGGCTCTTCGTCTCATCAGCTCTCCTCCTCATACTGATAGTCTTCTACCTCTTAAATTCCGCCGCAATGTTGCCTCTTCTATCTTCTATCGATATTTCCACGCTGACTGCCTTCTGAACTTGCTAACTGCATGCCTCCCCCTCCCAAGGCCCTGCTGCACTCGACTTTCTACTCATGCTCATCCCTATACTGTCCAAACCCTTATGCAAGAGTTAACCAGCATCTTCACTCTTTCATCCCTCACGCTGGTAAACTCTGGAACAATCTTCCTTCATCTGTATTTCCTCCTGCCTACGACTTGAACTCTTTCAAGAGGAGGGAATCAGGACACCTCTCCTCCCGAAACTGACTTATCTTTCGGCCACCTCTTTTGATTCTTTTTTAGGAGCAGCGAGTAGCAGGCTTTTTTTTTTATTATAGTTTTCTTTTTTTTGCTCCCTTGAGCTGTCTCCTTTGTTGTGTGTGTGTGTGTATATATATATATATATATATATATATATATATATATATATATATATATATATATATATATATATATATATATATATATATATATATATATATATATATATATATATAGAAAAATGCAAAAAATAAAGAAAAACGATAAGCAGAAAAAGAAAGACAGTAAGACAAAGGAAAGAAAAATAAAATAGATATTGAAAAAGGAAGAAATTGTTAGAAGGAAGAAAAGAGAAAACTAGTAAGGGAGAAAGGAAGCGTCTGGCCACACTGCGGGGCGAGATGAGACGAATACAACTTGGACATGGTGGAGCGTCCCAGTGTTCCTCCTTCCTTTTCTCTCTTCTTTTTATTTATTTTTATTAGGCAACCTTCTTCCATTTATTTTTCCTGCCGACTTGAATGATCCCGCTATGCTGCTGTGTTATTATGCTACCGGTACCGATACCGATTCGAATACCGATACCGATACTAAAACAGATATAAATACTAATACCGATACTGATACTAATACCGATACTGATTCTAATACCGATACCGATTCTTATACCGGTACCGATGCTAATACCGATACCGATACTAATACCGATAGATACTAAAATCGACACTGATACAAATACCGATACTGATACTAATACCGATACCGATTCTAATACCGATACTGATACTAAAACCGATACCGATAATACTATCGATTCCTATAATAAGCCACCCATAACCAAAATACTGATACTGATACCTAGAATACCGATACCTTTATTAGACTACCGATAGTAATAGTAATACATTTTTGGGGGCTGTCGTATTCATTTTTTTTCTTTGTTAAGTCTAAAGATACAGTCGCCTTCACTCACGATTCAGGAACCACAATTATTTAGATCGTTTCGTTGCAAAGTTTTTTTTTTCTCCACAGTTCATGCTTTTAAAAGCCTGTTCTATTAAATTTTTATAATTTAAAATTACATTCGTTCTTATTTTACAGCTTGAAATCTCACGAATGTATGGGCTGTCCTGTTGTATTCTTCAGGTTAAGTTGCAGTTCTGTTCATACTTCACAGTTTCAAGGACCACTAGTATTTAATTTGTTCTGCTGATCATTCTTCTTTGTTTATTTTCATGTTTTTGTCGAGAGCCATTGAGAGGCAGCATTAGCACGGTGTTCCTTGCCCAGCAGAGTTTCCACGAGTTTACCCGAACCGTTCCTTCAAAGGGGTCGAAGGGAAGCAACAGGAAATGTTTCGGACACACATCCGATGCTGTACCGATTCGGGCGTGGGAGCACGGCGGCGCGGCACCGCTGCCTGTTAATTAAGGGAGGCACTGCAGGCGGGGTATTATTGGGCCCAGATTGAATTTATTAATACTGCCATTATTAATGGACTCAAATTTTTAGGTACAACAGCTGGGAAGAGAAAATTTAAAAGTTAGATTGAAAGTGCTTCCGAAGCAGAGTCATGGGAGCTGTGTTTCTGTACAGTACATTACACACACACACACACACACACACACACACCTGTTGTTATTCACACAACGCACGGAGGGTGAAACTCCTCGTTGTTTGTGTTGTTGCTAGTTCTTTTTATTCCACGTACAACCTCACAAAACGTTTTTGATGAAATACTCCCCACGATTTCATGCCATTTCTTAATTATATTTACTGTGTGGTATAACAGCATGAAACATTCTTATGTACTTCATTAATATATTGTTTGAAGCAACAGACTGACCTATCTGAGCTCGAACGCTGGTTTTACAAAAATTTAATGGCAAAATTAATATTAGAAAGTCGAAAATCCGGTGAAGTCCTATCAAGAGGAAGGATAAAAATGGATCAGACAATGAATCCTTGGATGTGTGTGTGTGTGTGTTGATGACAGACAAATTGCTTTTTCTTTACTTTTACTCCCTAACTCCTTATTCTTTCATCATACTCTCCTTCACTCCCTTCCCTCATTCATCACATCTTCTTCCTCTTATCCTTACGCGCCTTGCCTTTCCTCTCTCCTTATCTAACCTTTTCTCTCCGTGACACATTGCTTATCCCCTCATCATACTATTCTTCATATTTTTATTCTATTTAATGTACTCCACGCTCGCTCTCCTTACCTACTTTCTCACATACTTACATACTCTTATTACATACATCACGCCATCACCCTAGCTTCCCCTAATCACTCTACCTCTATCTTTCTATACCTATCTACCCCTATCTTCCATCACTGCCTGCCTCGCCTGAGAAACCACTCCTTCCTGTATCACACTTTTTATCCTTCACCGCGTTTCTTTACTTCATCGTCGCCTCAAACCTTAATCCGCCCTTTGTCACACCTCTTACCCCTCACCCTGCGTCTTTACCCTGCCGTCACCACCACAGCCCCGCTCATGGACATCTCATCAATCCCCATCCCGTTAACTCCCACCTCATCTCCCTTCACCTCCTGTGTATGCAGACTCAGGGAGCGGATCATGTTTGCTTCCCGTCAGGCCCGTGATGGTTTATACATGAACTGCCTCCTTCTTACGTATACTTTCCTTACTTTCCTTTCTGCCTGCCTGTACTTTCCCACTTTCCCTGCTTGTCAATCTGCTTTCGTATCATGTTTTCTCCCCCTCTGGCCATCAATGCTTTTTACTTATTTACAAGAACAGCCTACTGTTTGGCTATACTTGCCTTACTTTCCTTCCTACCTGCCTATACTTCCCCACTTTTCCTGCCTGCCTATATACCTGCCTAGGTTTCCCTTCCTCTTGTCTTTCTCCACGGCTCTTCGCATGAACTAATTTCCTCCTGCCAATACTTGCCTTACTTTCCTTCCTGCCTTCCTATACTTTCCCACTTTCCCTGCTTGCCTATATATCTGCTTGGCTCTTTTTTTCTTGTCTCCCTGCACGGCTCTTCGCTCCTTTACGTGATGCTAAGCCAAGATCCTCCTGCATGCCATCTCACGCCGCGACATGCCCGGCTGCTTCTTGAAGGCCTGAACACGTCACACGCCCCGCCGCCCCTCACGCCGCGTCACGCATGCATGTTATTCATCTCTCTCTCTCTCTCTTCCATTTCTTTGTCTATTCCTTTCTTTTATTTCTCCGTTTTCCTTTTTTTTCTTTTTCTTTCTTTCCTTTCTTTCATTATTTAGTTCCTTCTTCGCTTTTCTCTTCTTTCTCTCTTTTTCTCTTTCTTTTATTTGTCTCTTCTCTTGTTTTCTCTCTCAGTCTTTCTTTCTTTTTCTTTCTCTCTTTCTCTTCCTCCGTCTTTATTTTAGTTCTCTTTCTTTCTTTCTCTCTCTCTCTCTCTCTCTCTCTCTCTCTCTCTCTCTTCCGCCCTCCTCCTCCTCCTTCATCCCTCCTCTGCATTAGCTCTCCACAGGTTCTTGACACAGGCGTCTACTTAACAGTTTGACGGCGTTTTGTCTTAATTAGCAGCGAGGGACCCAAGTTAAGCTAAGCACACTTCCCCCCTTAGAGGGCTGCCGGCACGTATACTTGACTACCAGCGTCGCCGATCGTGCTACTTCCATGCCCGTAATACTCTTAAACATAACGGCACTTAATATGGTCCTCTTTGAAAAGCGTCTCGTAGAAGTTGCTGAGCTTTTCATTGACGGTTTTGTGTTTCTGGTGATAATTTTACAAGGGTTCTGCATCTTCAACGGGAAAGTGATCCATGAAACCCCGGTTAATCTTCCCTGTGGTCTTGAAAAAAAAAAGTCACCATAGGAGCATAATAAGTTTAAGAATGTGGACCTCAGCTTCCTCCCCCTCCCCCCATCTCCTCTCCCCTTCCCTCCCTATCCCTGACGACTCGGTTTGCTTCGATTGTAATCTCTGTAACATTATAGGTAAAGGTAAAGTTGGGGGCATACGCTATAGCTGCGCGTGGCCTCGATACTCATCTCCGTCATATTAGCCTTTGAGCCTAATCTGTATACACACAGCGAAAAATTTCATAACCCGATTTTTTTACGTCCTCCATGAAAACGATTGTAATTGTTATTTTTATCATCTATTGAAATTTGCGGATTGGCTGACGCCGTTTATTTATTTAGTTATATTTTACTCCGACAAAAACTATTCAGAACAGGTCGGTACAACAGCGCCATTGAGGGACATTCACGTCTCGTTAAACCCTTTTCGTTTCGTTACTGTCGCGCGTAATGATCCCAGCGATGAGGCGGCGTGGGTGCGCGGTGGACTGTCACGGGCATTGCCTAGGTTACATCACTGCTGCAGGAAACTCGGAGTAAATACATGTGTTATCAATAGTCACTGACATATAGCTACGGATGGATACATGAGAACAGGTGTAGCATATGGCATGTAGATATAGACAAGTAAAGAGATATCTGACTTTCTTAATATAATGATTCATAAATGGATGTGTCTGCTGAATATTGTAAGTATATACAGACAATGAATAGTAAGCATAATGATACGAGTAAACAAGAAGATGAAAAGGAACGATAAATTGAGCACTCGAGGAGAAGTTTTGCTCTTCCATTTTCGTGTTGCTTCTCGTATATGTCGGATAAATAAATATAAATGAAACAGAATGAATGCCGAATATATAAATCATCGGTAGGTATACATCATAAAAGAAACAACGTGCTGTAGGAGGACGAGGACGAGGGCGAGGACGCGTAGCTGTGCCATTTTACCTTTCCGAACAGTTCTTGATGAAGCGGCGGCATTACTGGGTCCTGATGGGGCCAGGCCCGCTGCTGTCGCCATTACTGAGCATATTAAGCTGATGGATGGCTGTCATCCGATATGAAAGTCTCCATCATCTCGCTGCGCCGCCTACACGTGATTGCTATATATGGACCCTCTGCCCTTTTTTCAGAGAGGCGCGAAATATGTATACGATGCAAAAAACGTATGCATGTAGATGGAAAACATGTGCCTTTGCTGCAACGCTGGAAGATATGAATTAAAAGCCTCCAGGGTATATAATAATGTAAAAATGGAATACTAATATGAGGTGCAAAATCTCGTCATTCATCATTATCCTGAATGTTTGTTTGATTCAACATGAGCGATTGTTTTACGCGCATTACTCCGATAATGTTGTAAGAAACGTAAAAAAAATGCAACGATGAACTGAAAAAGAATGCTCCATAAACAGGGAGAGAAGAAGACCATACTACGTCAATCAAATATTTTTTTCGCTACGTCTTTTTTTAACATTTTTCGGAGTGCATTTTTTTTTTTTTTTTGTCAAACACGAAACTTCCTTTTTTTCCAATAGTCCTTTCACCGCCTTTCCCCGCCGCCTCCACCACAGAGTCACGGAGTAAAGCCGTGCACTACGATATAACTCCTCACATTCCTTTTGTTTCCCTTTAAGTTCTCAGGAGTTAGATCCCGACTGGGCATCTTGCAAAGCCCTCGCTCTCCTCCTGCCATCCTCCGACAGTCCTATCCTTATAAAACAGCTCTCCGGATTATTCAGCGGCGTTCACGTTGAAGAAGCAAGGGAAATCAACATGAAACCCAAAAGCACCAACACACACACACACACACACATGACGCTGTCACACTCACACCAGAATATTTCAGCGCCAAGGAGGCTCAAAGCGTCACATCTGAAGCGCGCGGAGCTTTGCGTAGCCGCGTCTTCCTTCCCGGAGGTTCGTAATTTTCTTAACCTAAACAAGACAACCACCAGTATTTGAACCTAAGCGGCTGTTCCTTTGATGAATGCTTCAAAGAGTCCGCCAGTGGTAACAATTTTACATTATCAAAGTCGACATTCGCTGCAGCATCCCATTCCTTTGATTACCCGGACAACACTATTACCGCACACCGTCACGGCCCCGCAACGACCGCCGCTAATCGTCCCCCTGAAGGCTTAGTTGTGCCCGGACGAGACGAGGATTGCTCGCGCGAGACACAAGACAGAGGCTAAATTATTGTTATTATTATTATTATTATTATTATTATTATTATTATATATATATATATATAATATATATATATATATATATATATATATATATATATATATATATATATATATATATATATATATAAATATATATATATATATATATATATATATATATTTTTTTTTTCTACGTGTTCGCCCATAGCTCCGGTAGGCTTTCTTCAGGGGCCTGGCGGTTTGCCCAAGCCTGTCATGGCACAGGCAATTTTTACAGTGGCGCCATTTATTCTTGGCTCATGTTGCCCCCCAGAACTCATTCTTGATTCACTTGGACGGTTTCTTCTAGAGTCTGGGTTGATGGATGGTCTTCAGGACAGCGTGTGGGTAGTCTTAGGCCACTCAGCAGTGACTGAAAAATCCCAGGTGGAAGCGTGCGGATTTGAACCCGTGTCGTCCAGGACGTGGTGAATACGGGGCCCGCACGCTAACCACTCAGCCACCGCCTACCCTAAATTATATATATATATATATATATATATATATACATATATATATATATATATATATATATATATATCTATATATATACATTTATGAATCACTATATTAAGAAAGTCAGATATATCTTTACTTGTCTTTCTCTACATATATATATATATATATATATATATATATATATATATATATATATATATATATATATATATATATATATATATATATATATATATATATATATATATATATATTATATTATTAAATATAGTGTCACTCAGTTAATGTTAAGATATTTCTCGAGAGGCTCACCGGCTGAGCGCCAGTTCTTATGTTACTGCTGCAAAAAGGAATCAACTTCGACTTGAACGCGTTAACCTCCGCATTGCATAATTCAAACAGATCATTTCAGTCACGAACAACTTTTGTGAAAAGACACTTCTGGAACTGAGATATGGGATACAGCACCGCTGGCTGCAGGGATAACAAATGTTATGCTAAGGAATATCTAGTTGGTTTAGAACTAGATGATACAAAGATAATTGGATGAGAGGATGAAATGTATTCGACTGAATTTCATACAACATGCAGGATGTAATGACAGTACGATGATGTTCTAGGTCATATATTACATTTTTACCACACAGAAAATTTTCTTTTCGAAGAAAGTTATCGACTAGCGCCAAGTGACATCCGGCAACAGAAGGCACGTCTGTCAACTTGTCGAGCAGTACTCCAGCGGGGGAGGCATAAAACACAAGAAACAACTAGCAGAAATGGAGGAGTCAGGAAATAGTTTGAATGTTTTCTTATTATTCTAAGACTCTGAGCAGCAGAAGACGCCAATCAACAAGTGACATTGAAATGCAACCTTTGAGCCGTGAGCAACATCCAGCACTCCCCACAGGAGCTTCTGTTGAATACGAGTAGCGTGATGTCTGGGCAAACAGTTTAGAAACGCATGCCTGAGAACGAGAAAAAAAGGAGAAGAGGGCTAGTTTACACTCCAATTTATAAGGTGTTAGAAAATGCTTCACTGCTGGGAGTGATGCGCCGTGGAATGGTTGAATGTATGATGGAGTTACACTACCTCTGGATTTACCAAACATCCAGATAGCATCCTCGTCCTTGCTCTGCATACACTGCCGCCATCCGGAGCTCAATACTCCAATATATGTCCCGGGGCAGGCACGACGCAACACTGTATGTGTGTGTGTGTGTGTGTGTGTGTGTGTGTGTGTGTGTGTGTGTGTGTGTGTGTGTGTGTGTGTGTGTTTCTGTTTCAGTTTCGGTTTCTCTCTCTCTCTCTCTCTCTCTCTCTCTCTCTCTCTCTCTCTGATATTCCATTCCTGACAGACATTGCAATTTCATCACATAGGCAGTTATTATTTTCCAGACAATTCCCAGTAAAACACTAACAAACGGAAACACAACCAGAGGCAAGACACACACACTAAACGCCGCCCACATCCTCTCAGCGCTCCCCACGGCAGGTTTCATTACGCCGAAGAGCTCATCCGCACCTCCCTGCCTGCCTGCCTGCCTGTCCCCCTCCAACCACTCTGCCCCCCTCCGGCCACGCCTCTTCTTTTCCACTTATGGGCTGTCAGACAACAAAGTCGACCCAACCGTCCCCGAGGCCCCACATTAATAATTCTCGTCCTCGTCTCGCATCTCTCGCAGGATCAATCCACTTGTATTACCACGTCTCATTTTGCTGCTTCTTGAGGTCTTCGAAGGTTCGTCATCATACGCTCATATCACCACCGCTCTCTTCCTCCTCCTTCCTCTGGCCTCATCCTCTTCATCTTCATTTCCGTTCATTTCGTCTTGGGTTCATCGTTCATCATATAGTCTCATGCCGCCGCCTCCCTGCCCTTTCCCTACTCTTTGTTTTCATTTGTTTTGTATGCTTATTCCATTTAGTTGCTTCTTACATAATACGTCTAAAAGCCTTCTGGGTCACGGCGGGTGTCGGATTCAAACATTCACTAATTTACAAGTGCATCAGTGTGACCAATTCTTGACCCGGTTTATTATTAGATAGTGGCAGCAGCAGAATCCAAGTTTAATGTCATGTTACCAGAGACAGATGGACAGAGGGACGGAGGGGTAGGAGAAGGAAAGGGGAGGGGAGAAGGAGGGAAGGGGAAGAGAAAAAAGGGAAGGGGAAGAAAAGAAGGGAAGAGGAAGGGGAAGAGAAGAAGGGAAGGGGAAGGGGAGAGAAAGGGAAGAGATGGAAAGGGGGAGGAAAGAAAGGAAGGAAAGAGGAGGGGAAAAGAAGTGAATGAGGTGGAGAGGAGATTAGAAGTGGGAGGGGAGGAGAAAGGAAAGGGGAGGTGAGAAGATGGGAAGTGGGAGGAGGAGAAGGGAACGAGGAGGGAGAAGGACAGACACCACTCACCCACCCACCAAAAAAAACAAGACAATAACAATAACAACCACCCTCCTTACTGTCTGGTATTGCATCGCGAGTCTATAGAAACAGCAACAAAAGTACACCTGAACACACACACACACACACACACACACACACACACACACACACACACACAAAGGAGCAAACAAAATACTGCCTTTCCCCTCAAACAAAGAAAAAAACATGGCTTATAAACATGGTGCTTGTCCATGTATTCAAAGGGGAAGGGAGGGGGAGGGAGATGGGAAAGGGGAGGGGAGATGGGGAAGGGAAGGGAGAAGAGAAGGTGAGAGGAGAAGATTGGAAGGGGTAGGGGAAAAGAAGGGAAAGGGAATGGGAAAGGGGGGAGGGAAAGGGGAAGGAGAAGAAGGAAAGGAGGAGGGGAAAAGTGAAGAGCGATAGGAGGAGGAGAATGATAAAGAAAGGGGGAGGGGAGGGAGAAAGGGAAGAAGGGAAGGGTAGGTGGAGAAGGAAGGAGGAGGAGGAAAGGAGGGGAGGGGAGAAGGAAAGGGGAGAAGGGAAGGGGTAGGTGGAGAAGGGAAGGGGAGGGGGAACGGAGAAGAAAAATGGAAGGGGAGAAAAAGAAAAAGAGGAGAGGAAAAGAGAAGGGGGAAAGGAGGAGAAAGAGAAGGGAGAGAGGAGAAGAAGGGAAGAAGGGAGAAGTAAGGAAGGGAGGAGGAGAGAAGGAAAAGGGAAGGAGATGGAGAATGGGAGGGGGGGAGGGGAGGAGGAGAAAGGGGGAGGATAGGAGAAGAAGAAAGGGAAGGAGAGGGAAAAGAGGAAAAGGAGAAGACGAAGGGAAGGGGAGGAGGGGGGACGAGTCAGACAATTTTACTGCTAACAAAAAAAAAAAAAAAAAAAAAGATAAGTTCTCGGATTTTTTTTTTTTTTTTTTTTGTCCTTGTTTTCTTCGACGGGTGGAAACAAGCGGCCTCAAGTCCACCTAGGAATCCAAGACACACTGAGGAGGAGGAGGAGGAGGAGGAGGAGGAGGAGGAGAGGAAACAGGAGACGGAGGACAAGGGGAAAGAAAAGCAGAAGGAAAGGAAGTGGGAGGAAGAGGAGGAAGAGCTAGAGGAGAGGGAGGTGGATGAGGAGAGGGAGAAGAAAAGGAAAACAAGGAGTGAGGAGAACGAGGATTAGGAGGATAACGAAATGAGAAGGGGAAGAGGGAGGAGGAGAAGTAAGAAGAGAAGGAAGAGGAGGAGGAAGAGGAAGATACGACGAGGACAAGAGCTAGGAGGAGGAGGAGGAGGCGGTGTAACTAGACAGCCTACACTACGCTTATAAACAACAGCGAAGAAGGCAACGAAGAGAAGGAAGAGTATAATTTCCCCAACAAACTTCGGTGTCGAGGTAATGATAGTTAAGTCCCCTCATTACCCTCCTGAAGAAGTCGCATCAGAGGGGAGGAAAATGCGCGTCACCGGCTGTCAGTCTCATTTGTATCTTTGTTCCGTAAAACTACACCACTTTTTTCCCTCCTCGTGATGGTCCCGTTTCTTGCCGAGTTTTCAAGGCAGAGCACGTTCTTCTTCTGGTTCGTATTTTCTCTCATCATTCTTGTTCTCGTATTTCTCTTTCTCCTCTTCCAACCATTCTCTCATTCTCATTCTCCTCGTCGAGTTGATTGTCAGTTCCTAACAAACCAAATAAAACGGAGAACAAGGACGTACACCACGCATATACTGTAATGATATCGTGTGTACGTATGCCATTCTGTCACTCGGGAAAACTTTGGGGGTGCTTTAGCTCTTTCATCAAGGTAATGCTTCCGCTGATACGCTGACACATTGGCTTACGGAGAGAAGCAGCGGCACACAAGACACGCGAGGACACGGAGCCACGAAGCCGCCACCTGATCATTCCTCGCTCTGGTTAACCTTGAGTCTGGAGGGGACGAGACACGTCGCATGAAGCAGAGCATACCAGGGAGGGTGGCGGAAGGGGAGACAGACGAGGCGAATGGGTCTTCCTTCTCCCCCACCTGTACCTTTACCACTAACCCACTTCCTTTTCTTCCTATATATATAAATATACACTTGATAAAAAAAAGGTTGTAAAGGTGATTGCTCGAAAACTTGTCACACTGTAGCTCTTTGTTTCGCCTTTACTCATGAAATACGGCGCATGAACCAATCAGATGAAAAATAATAAAGTATGCATTTACTTTGTGATTAATTCGAACACATAATCCCTCCTTGAGCCGGTTGAGCTGCTGCACTCGATTAATTGGAGAGCGCGCGCGCGCGCGCACACACACACACACACACACACACACACACACACACACACATTAAACAAACAGCAACGTAACCGCACAATGGAGATAAAAAAAGATAAAGAAAAAAAACATGAAATATAATAAAACTTGCATATCATTTATAAAAACAGAAGCAAACACCGTTACATTAGGAGTGAATATGCAAATATGCAAACGTATTAGCAGATAAATAAATACATTACAAAGCATTAAGTGAATAGATTAAGAACATGGATAAATATATAAATCCGATATGAATAATTGAATATACATTTAGCGAAGAACAAAAAAACGAATACATAAATAACAATACTATAACAAGAATCAACAACATAATAAGTCAAATGACAAGATAAATAACGACTATTAGATTATGAGACAAATAGGTTCGACGCTACAATAGTTTATGTATTCTGCTGTTTGTATAAGTCATTTACTCCGGCCAGTCGTCAACTCTCTTGACTCTCCTACTTCGATCTCTATTTTGCTCGCAGTGTCATTACGTTCCATTCCGCTATCATCCAGGGCTAGGCCACGCCAGCTCACTTTCCCTCCATCTTATACAACAGACTATTGACACCATTCACACCATTCGATCTTTTCTCTCAACAAGACCACGTCACCTCCCCACACATTCATTATCTATCTCGTAACATAACTTCAATATTTCACACCTATTCCGCTACCCGTTATTCCAAACCATTCGTATTCTGAGCGTATCCCACGACCATTCCGTAGCATGTCCAATTCCACAGCTCTCTCCAATTGCTTTTCATTTCCTTGCCACAAAAATACTTCACATCCATTGAGGAAGGTCAGCCTCAGAATACAATTACGGAAACCCTCGATCCTTCTACAGAAATATGGAGTGTTCATTCAATTTGTCAGTTCGGATTTTCATTGCTCTGTCCACTTTCGTGCATCTTTATAATCTCCTGTCTCAATATTTTATTGCCGGCTAGATGCTGCGCCAAGATACAAAATTGCGACATGCACACGAGTAGTACGGGAGATAGGGTTAGAGAAAGAGATACGAGACAATGACCCGTGCCCAGCAAGACCTCCAGGAGGGCGTGGCGCCGCCTCACCAGCACGTGAAGTACGCCGGGAAGCATGGCCACGACAACGGCACAGATTGCCGTACCGTCCACAAATGCGTCCGTCCAAGTGTAAGGCGTGAAGCGTGTCTCTGGAATCGCGGCGTCGCTCCGGCGGACAGTGTGGTTGGTGGAGTCAGGGGCCGTGCCGCTGGGTTCCTTTACATCATTGACCTCATAGTTCGACGTCGGGGTCATCACCACACCGGCCTTCTCCATACCAACGACCATGTCACCTGAGGCAGGAGTCGGAGCGCTGGCATCACCTGCTGGGGTAGTTGAAGCCTTGGTGATGTCACTGGCATCACCTGCCTGGGTGGTTTAAGGGGGAGTGTTGGGGAAAGGGGAGTAGGACGCGGGGAGTAAGGGGAGGGGAGCAGAGCGGATAGTGTACTGTAGAGAGGAGAGGGGATACGCTGGGGAGGAAGAGCGTATGGAGAGTGTGGGAAAGGCGGTAATGGAGGAAAGTCTGTCAGTTTGTCAATGGAAGAAAGGAAATACGGAAACCCAAGTGAGCACGGAAGGAGGAAAGGAAAAGTAAGGAGGACGGCGAGGCGTGAAGGACTTTGTTGACACAGATGTTGGTCGATGTAGGATCAACAACAACAACTGGACAAGGCTACCTCTAACCCCTCCTCCTCCTCCTCCTCCTCCTCCTCCTCCTTCCCTCCTTTGAACTACAGACCAACACGAGAACCAGAAACAATGGTCTACCTATTCAAGCGAAGCGATGCTATATAGACATTGGTAATTTTTTTTCTCTCTAAACGAATCATACGATATTGAAACAACCTCCCTGCTGAAGTAGTAAGTGCAGAAACCACCAACTCCTTCAAAAATCGCATCGACCGTTACTTCGCGGAGACAGGAGTCAACTGAAAATACGCGCCGAAGGGCCTTGAACTGCTCTGCAGGCGCCGAGTGACTGTCAGGCAGATCACGGCTCTTCAGCAGGCAACATCATAGTGAGCCAGTAGGCTTTATGTTGCCTGCCTTTCCATGTTTCCATGTTTTACGTCAGAAGTCACATGATTACTCAAACTCCCTCCTAATGTGGGGAGGAACGGGGCTGGTCATGGTGCTGTTGCTGATGATAATGATGATGATGACTGATAATTCCCCACATACTTTCTTTTGCTCCTATTTTCTGTTCCCTGTCCTAATTTCCTTTTATTTTGTGTCTTTGTTCTTTGTTTGCTCCCCTTGCACTTTTCCTTCCTCCTCCTCCTCCTTCCCGATGCTGATGATGATAATGATGACTGAAAATTTCACATTCCCTTTTCTGTTTTTGGTTAATTTCGGAACTTCCTGCTAATTAGCCTTTCTTTTGTGTCTTTATTCTTTGTTCCCCTTGCACTTCCTCTTCCTTCTCTTGCCTCCTCCTCCTCCTCCTCCTCCTCCTCCTCCTCCTTATCATCATCATTAAGGAGGAGTGTGTGACCGTGACCCAGCTCTCTTTGCCTCGCCACCATCCACCGAGCCTCATGGTGCACTCTCGTCCATGCACCTCCACCACCACTACCACCACCACCATGACATCACGTGCCCACAAATCACCCACTCCAGGTCCACTCAGCAGCAGTTCCTCCCCTTCCCTCTTCCACCTCCTCCTATGATCCCGGGGCACGCTACTCATTTGCCTTGTTCTTCCTTCTCTTCCTTCTCTGTTTCGTTTTCCTTCCATTTCACTTCCTGTCATGATATTTATTTTGCACTATCTTACTTTTTCTTCTTTTCTTTGTTTTTTTCTTGTTATTCTTGTTCTTTTCCTTCTTCTCTTTCACCCCTTCCTCATTCTTTACTTCTTTGTATCTTTTTTTACTTTTCCTTCTTTTATTCTTTACATTTATTGCATTTTGTTTTATTTTCCCTCTTCTAATCTTAGTTTTTTCTTATCATCTTTATTCTCGTACTCGTTCTTGTTCTCTTCCTCTTTCTCCTCCTCCTTATTCTCATTCTTCTCGTACTTCTTTCTCTTCCCTCTCCTCCTCTTCTTTCACCCACTTCTTATTCTCCTCATTATTTTCTTCCTTCTGCTCCTCTTCCACCCCTTCCTCATTCTCATTCTCCACGTTCTTCTCTTTCCTCTCCTCCTCTTCTTGTGCACCCACTTTTTATTCTTCTCGTAATTTTATTCTTTCTCCTCCTCTTCCAACCCCTTCTACATTCTCATTCTCCTCGAACATATCTTCCTTCTCTTCCTCTTCCATTCACTCATCATTCTTATTCTCCTTCCCCTCCATCCCCTCCTCCTACTCCTCATTCCCCTGCATTATACTCCAGCGTTCTGCAAAACCTTTTTCACCCGCCGCCTTCAAAGTACTGTTTTAACACTTCCTTCGTGGCTGCTTGACTTTAACGATGCCTTGTTATTCAACGCACTCTCTTTGTAATGTGGCATTTCCCAACACTATGCCGGCTCTCTGGTTTTTATAGTAGTGCCGCTTCACCTGTCACCTTCACTTGGCATTACCGCTGCTGGACCCTCTTCCTGGAACGCTCTTACTTTTTATCATAAGACTTGCCTCATGCGTTTAACTCCTTCCCCGAAAGTAAAGGTTAAAAATTTTCCCCTAGCTTCTATTTTTTTGGTTGTTGAGGTAATTATTTTAAGATCCGCTTTGGAACTACTTATGTCCTGCTAATGGCTGGTTTTAATTATACCTGTTTTACATGGTGACTTATAAAGTATAAAAAATATATATACTTAACGTTATTTTTTTGTTGTTGTGGTAATAATCTTAAAATCCGCTTTGGAACGACTTATGTCCTTATGTAACTCCACCTACTAATGGCTGGTTTTAGTTATTCCTGTTTTTATATGGCGAATTATAAAGTACTAAAAAAAACATATATACTTAATGTTATCTCTGAAGCGTTTAACCCTAATGACAGTTTTCGGAAGTGACATTATATAAAAAAAAGTCTTACGCTCTATTCCCTCAACGCTCTTGTGACAACTGACTTCATTGTATATTGTAATTTTACGGCCTCTCTTTCTTTCGAGCTGACTGACTGATTACTATTCATTTCACAAGTTCTCTTCGTGATATATCCACCCTTTACCCTCACCATCCTTCACTCTCATTAATACTGCCCACTTATTCCACCCTCACACACTCGCACCTTTATTTCTATTTTTCCTTCCTCTACTCTTTATTTCTACTGCACCTTTTTACTTTCCCTTCTTTATTCTTTGTTTACATCTCTCTTTCCTTCTCCTTCTCGTCCATCCAATCCTCATTCTCATTCTCCTCGCATTTTTCTTCCTGTTTCTCCTCTTCTTCCACCCCCTCCTTATTCCACCATTCCACCCTCGCACCCTCCTCCACCTAAACACAAAACAGGAGAGAATCTGGACACCTCTATATCGAAATTGACCTCTATTCTGGCCTATCGTTCTGTCTTAGGCGGGGTTCCCACTATTCCGTTTTGACGAATCTGTGGACGTTAATGACGTCAAAATGACGTCAGCGAAACAGCGGCCGCTCGGCAGCGACTTCTTGTATATGTAATTTTGTAGCTAAGTACTTCTATTTCATATTTTCATGATATGTAGAATATTCAACATTACTGGACTGGCACCACCAGCCCCACCTCGGATCCAAAAAATAACTTGAGCTCACCTCTGGACGGGCTCCGTTGATGACGTCACTGATGGTCGACTGATCCGTGAAAACGGAATAGTGGGAACCCCGCCTTATCGGGGCTTTTTTTTGTTGCTGCTTTTATTTATTGCCCTTGAGATGCCTCCTTGCTGTAGAAGAAAGAAAGAAAGAGGAAATGTCCGGCGCAGATCCTATTCGCCTCGCAAAATGAGGAGAGAGAGTTATTGGCGCACACATCAGGTCACACGACTGGCCATTCATCACGTTACTACGCTAATTTTTCGCTGCCATCATCCACCCACCTCGCACCTGCTACCCTCCGCCACCTACACGCACACGCACACAAACACACACACTCCGCTGGCTCAACTGGTTAGGCTTCACAGCCTGACAGGCGGCGGTTCGAGCCCCGCTCAGGTCGGATTCTTTCCGTTGACTAAGAGTGATTACTGTCCTCCGTTGAGCAAGGGGGATGGGGTGTGTGGTGTGTGAGGTCCTGGCAGTACCCATAGATCGATTATAAAGAGCACTTGCTCATGTCGGGAGGGTATCTGCTGGCGATTGCGAGTCCAACTCGTGATCAGGCCTTGGTCAATTACGCATACACACACACACACACACACACACACACACACACACACACACGCACACATACACACACACACAATCACATCCCTTACCTCCACTTCCCCACATACACCACAGTACAGCACACCATACTACAGTACATCACATCACACCACGTCTCATCTCATCCCATCCCATCCCACCCCATCCCATCACACCCCCCTTCCCCCCCACGACCCACACACACACACACACACACACACACACACACACACACACACACACACACACACAGGTGACATTTCTTTCTTGGGGTGTGAACTCTGACATCTATAAAGCACTCAGACTCAAGTATATCATTATGTGCTGACGAGATATTCTTGAAACTGCTTAACTCCTGTGTTCGCGGCGTGATTACAGACGCACTCCCACCTCCATCACGGAAGCTTCGCCGGGAAAAATGCTATCGGGCCCCCTTCAAGTGGTCCCCTTTGCAATTTTTCTGATCCCGACGCAATCAAAATGAGTGTGCGTGTGGTCACGGTCGCTCACTCTTAATTATAGCCCAAGGTAACTAGTAGGCTGTCATAATAGGATGATTTAATTTTGTGATAACCCCGCGTGGCTTGACGTTTATTAGTCACCACTTGTTTTATATTTGCACAATAACAGCCGAGCGAGGCAATAGGTGGTGTTAGCGTGTGCTGTGTGGTCTATTGGCGGCACACACACACACACACACACACACAGACGATGGGGGTGGTGTGGATGATTAATGTGCTGCCGTACTCTCGCCATCCACTTCACCTTTGCACTATGGAACGCGATTATGCCGAGCCCGAAGTGCTGGTCAGGGTTTAGGTTACTTTGGGTCGACCAGTGGGGGCCCGGTGGACTTAAAAGCGACGTACAGGTTGCGTGACCGTGGAAACTTTCAGGGTACGGACAAGAGTAATGAAACAATCTTTTGCCTCGTGCTGCGAACCTCCGTCACAGCCATTCCCTCGGTCCACCACAACCACAGCTTTTGAGGTTTTCATTTAACGTTCCTGAAGATCATTTGTCAGGGCAACCGCGGCTATTTTCCTTCCTCTCTTTGTCTAGGTACGGAACAAATAAATCTTGGAAACTCTTACCGTTCCCTGTCTAATTCACAGTTCTATGAAAGCGTGTTTGCTGCTAAGTGCGGACCACTGGCGGGGGCGGTGCAAGGAAGCGGCGGCGGTGGAGGCCGAGCGGGTGGCCCAGATCTGTTACCGGCGGAGCGTTGGTGGCGTGCTAACGGCGGCCTCAGGAAATTCATGGCGTCTTTAGCAATGGGGAAAACTGCGCAAGGGGGCGTCTCGCCTAACGTAATGCCGGGAGGTACACGTCCCCGCCAGGTGTTCTGGTGATCCTGCGGCCGCTCTGGAGGGATAGAGGGAGTGCTGCATCAGCCTCAAAAAGCCCCGAGGGCGGAAGGATGTCGCGACCATGAGGACAGCAAGAGCTGGCGAGGGTGAGTGATAGGGAGACGCTGAGATTGAGTGAGAGATGGAGGGATCTCTGTAGGAGCCAACATCAAATGGGCTGGATACATTCATGCCTTAGACTAGGTGAGTTAGCGCCCAGCAGACAAGCAAGGCTCAAGTACCAGCCTGCCTGCTGAAAGTGCTGACTGCTGACGGCTGGATGCTGAGGGTCACACAACTTTCAGTCAATCCATATTACAACGTTGATACCAGGACGGCTTAAAAAGGTGAATTCTACTTTGGGAAGTCTATTTCGATGCCATGTAGAGTGCAACGCGCCAATTAGTTGTTGTATCTCCGGAGTGGATTAATCTTCACATGAACCAATGCAATTGCCTTTTTTCTGGGAATCATCTTGTTCCGTTGGATTAAAATTGTACTCTGGAAGGCTTATTTTGTGGAATATAAAAGGTACTTGAAATCGCTGGGTATTCGTACTGCATATCCTGAGCGGATTACTGTCGGTACGCCTTCTTGTACCCTGACAGGGCCGCCCAGAGCCTGCGCAACGCCCGCCATGAATTACTTACACTTGATAAACGAATGCGAACTGTAAAGCAAAAACAAACGTAAGGCACACACACAAAAACACGATTAACTGTACTTCTGACAGGTCCTCCAGCAAGGACTGGGAGAGCCTGGAGAAGTTGTCTCATTGCTTCAGTATTACGTGATGCGGTGGGTCCATATTGGAGGGGCGCCCCACCCACGGCCACACCACGCATCATTACGTCATGAGTTCCCTCCCCAGCAGTACAAAGGCATTAACTCTATGCTAAAAATAAAACGTTTGATGTTATAATGCAATAGTTACGATGTGCTTTAAAGGTTCAAAGCCGTCGCAATTAAAGGCTGCAAATTACATCGGCAAAGTCCTAAAAATAACAGTAAGATAGAAAGCCTTAAAATATAAATGACTAAAAATAAACTAAATATTACCAACGAATTATCATAATGCCAAAATAATACTGTAAAGAACACTGAGCAGCACTTAGGATGTAGGCTATTACGACTAATACCTGAAAACACTGGGAAGACTATTTAGACGATTATGTCAATATATATATAGTATTACAACACGCTGAGAAGCCGTGAGGCGTACCAATTTGCTATTATACTTGTCATTGCAAATCACCGAGAATCCCTGAACATGCCAGACTGTATGACAAAAATATAATGATAAGCCCCAGAAGTGTGTTTGTGTGTGTGTGTGTGTGTGTGTGTGTGTGTGTGTGTGTGTGTGTGTGTGTGTGTGTGTGTGAATGGAGTTATATATATAGTTTTACCGCTGTGATGAACCGTTAAAAAGGTGCAAGAGGACCGTCGTGGACAAAGAAAGCGGACAAAGACGCAGGAAAAGTTGTATGAAGAATGAAAATGAGCGTAAAACAGTTTAACAGCCGAGTGAGTGTTTGATGTGTGGAGCAAAGAGTAGTAATGGATTAGTAAAGGGAATGAATGAGTTTAAACAAGGAAGTAGGTGGAATCGGGAAGAATTGCGAGTGAGATTATAATGGATATTACGAGAGCGTGAAATGCGTGTGGGAGGAGTGCGTAAAGGAAAGACGAACTGTGAGCTGTGGCAATGGGCAGATATTTTTCATTCTGCAAGAGAAAGTCAGTCAGGGGTAGCAAGGCAACACACACACACACACACACACACACACACACACACACATAGGCCTGCCTAATGAGCCCAGTATGTGTGCACATAAGCTCCCAGCTACCGTTTCGGCGAATGAAGAGTTCACATTACCGGCATTATCATTTTGCTTTTATGGACTGCCCAGCATCAGTGGACCGGTAATGATGTAACCAATAATGCTAATAATAAAAATAGTGATAATAATTACATAATGATAATAATAATAATAATAATAATAATAATAATAATAATAATAATAATAATAATAATAATAATGTTGATAATAATAATGATGATGATAAATATAGTAATAATAATAGTAATAATAATAATAATAATAATAATAATGATAATGATAATAATAATAATAATAATAATAATAATAATAATAATAATAATAATAATAATAATAATAATATTAAAACACGTCGTCCACCAACAGTAAAGGCAGAAGCAGCAACAACAACGACAAATGCAACAACAACCGCAAAAATGTGATTATAACAATAAAAATGGAGAATATTCACGAAAGTGTAGCCTACTAATTTCGAGATGCTGACTGCTTATTTTTGGACAAAATATGATGCTGTTTATTATGGAGATAGTATTTTTCTCCGGAAATCACTAAATGATAGACTTTTCAATGCCTTTTGTGCACCCGCCGCCGCAGCCGCAAAATATCTTGCAGGGACTTTCAACTTGGGGGACCCGTGGGAAATCGGGGGTTTGGGTGGGGGAGCATGTTCAAACTACTCCAACTGAACTTTACCTAACCTAACATAACATGTATGATGCGTCAGTAAAACTAGAGGAAGTACAACAGTATGTGAATCATTGGAAAGGTTATTATTCTCGGTTATTATCCTCCTCTGCGAGGAGGTATTTCTCGCAACACTGGCTGGATCGCCGCCGCCAGAGGAGGCTACCCTTTCGTGAATATTATCCATAATAATAAAAATAATGATAATTATAAATATAATAATAATATTAATAATAATAATAATAATAATAATAATAATAATAATAATAATAATAATAATAATAATAATAATAATACTGATAACTGATAAAAGTGACAAAGCTGATTTTCAAGAACTGACATTATATAAACAATTACAACTACAATTGCAGCCACACACATACCACATTATTACAATGCCAACAACAACGACAACAACAACTACAACAACAACGAGTGGTGAGCTTTGAGCCAAAGCGGGACAGGTTTAGAAAATTATAATATATTAATATGCCTTCACTTTCGACGGCCGCCATGATTCCATTCCCATTAATTTTCAATAGTACTACACGTTGCTTTATGAAAAATAAGATGAAGTATTTATAGCTGGTGCATTATATCAAAGGGGCTGATGACTCAATTTATCTGTGTGTGTGTGTGTGTGTGTGTGTGTGTACTTCACATTTGATTTGCATCCTTAACTACTATCTTATGGTGCAATAATGGTTTTACTATCATAGGTAGCGCACACACGCCACCGTTAATATATATATGGAGGAAAATAAATAGCTTTTAATGAACGACAGGCTTAAGAACCTTTTATTTAATTATGTAATGCGATAGTTAAGCTTCTTATCACACCCATTAAGCAGTAACGAGTTTTTTTTTCTTTCTGTGGAATGGTGTGTGTGTGTGTGTGTGTGTGTGTGTGAGAGAGAGAGAGAGAGAGAGAGAGAGAGAGAGAGAGAGAGAGAGAGAGAGAGAGAGAGAGAATCTAAAAAAAAAAAAAAAAAAAAGACCAATAACTGTAGCCTACTAATACCTCTTTACGCCTTTTCCCATTTTCGCATGAATAACACAGTTCCATCGTTTTGTGGATGTTATCTAAGTCAACCTCCACTGTATTACGATCTTATTATTATTAAGCAAAGAACGAAAACACAATAAAACCCGAAACACACACAAATAAGCTTCTTCTTAGGCAGTTATTGCGCGGGAAAGGATTTTGTTTACCTTATGATATCAAGCAAACTATCTATGGTTCTCGCACTATTCCCCTTTACCTAACAGTGTGACTGAGTTCTTCATTTCTTACCTGGACGTGGAAACGATGTAGTAGACGGCCAATAAACGGAAAAATACCCAAGGTCACCGCGAAGTCCGCAACAAGAACAAGCAAGACTGACTGACAGGTGGCGGGCGGCATTCCCAGATGTGCGATAAGCCCCTCTAAAATACAATAATCAGATCCGCTAAAGATTATGTAAGGTTAGGATTCCATCTGTCAAAACATCAATAGTTAACGGTTTTAATAATAAGTATTACTGAATATTGTTTATAATTGTGTACGGGGGGAGGGGGGCGAAAACTTTGGGTTAGTAATCGACAAAAACAGTGTTGAGTACGACAATTTGGTTTCGCGGGTGGCGGTGGGGGGAGGCAGTTGTGATATATTACAGCGTTCTTATAATTTGCTGTCTTTGTACTCGTTTTTATTATTTATTTCCTATGTACTATTTTCTAGTTTATTCATATTTTGTCATATTTCCTTTTGTTGATATTCACCAACATTTTTCAATTTGTATTACAACAGCTCCTACACACAGCCATAGAGTTGCTGTAATGATAGAGTGCGCATATCACCTGTAGCTCAGCTCGGCGACCATCATATTATACTGTGCCAGCTGGATCCAAAGCCGACTATCTCATACACTTCACATGTTACCGATATCAACACTACCACTTAGTATTCATAAAAGAATACACTGACGCTATTATCATTCTTTCCTTCCATTTATTTTGATTCAACTTCTCCTCATTGCTCAGTTATATACTTTTGACTGCACGGTTTCTAGCACGGTTCCTGAATCTGAAAAGTTTTTTGATTATGTTGATAAAAGATACGTCATGGCAAATTATTTAAAGGGTCAAAACTGCCTGGGAAAGTTATTCATATTTTATTAGACCGCTCTTACTTATTTTCCTCTATCTTCCTTGCTAACTACAAACCAAGGGTTCTAGAGTTCGAGTACACCTACACGACGCAGCGGTAAAGAACCTGTCACACCTTAACGTTTTAGAGAACGTATGGCTAGCGTATGGTAAACATGTTAAACGGTGGCGTACGCTGAACTCTTCGTTTTTCGGCGCGTTGTCGACGTATGCAGAGCGTATAAGACAACGATCGGGGAACGTACTCAGCGCGTGAGGAACGTGTGAGGAACGAACTAACAGGTATATATATATATATATATATATATATATATATATATATATATATATATATATATATATATATATATATATATATATATATATATAACATCTATCTACCTACCTGCATTTCTTCTATTTCTTTGCAGCTGATGCAGTGTTAAATCAATGAGATCATTCTGATGCTGCAGGACAGCAAGCTGGTACTTTCTTCGTAGCGCAGCCGGACAATCCATCTCTTCACAGAAGACGCTACCTGCAGAATGAGGGTTTCCTCTGAAGAAGAGGCCTTTTTATAAGCCAATCACTCTAAAAACGTTCCAAATACGGTATTCACGCAATGAGTACGTTTGCAACACGTTATGTACGTTTTGCATCCGTTGCCATCACGTCCAACACGGTGTACATCCGTTCGCTACACGTCCAATGATCGTTACAAACACGACAACAATGCGTTCTGGGCACGCTGTCCATTATACTAATGAATACAACGCGTGAGGAACGATCAGAGAACGAATGATAACGATCGCCTAACGTGCCTTTAACTTATCCCCAGCGTATGCATAACGTACTGGCCACACGCTGGCATACGTCGAGAATTTTGTGCATGCTCAAAAACTTCTCGCTGTCCCTGCGTACGACGACGTACGGCACCGTACGCCACCGTACTTCAACGTACCCTAACGATGGAGCAGCGTACCCATAACTTATTCAAGCGTATGCTGAGCGTGTGCCACCGTTTTCCATACGCTAGCCATACGTTCTCTAAAACGTTAAGGTGTGACAGGCCCTTAAAATGTTTTGGCGCCGCACAGTCACGCTGTGTATGAAAAAAACCAACAAGAAAACGTGTATTACTATAGGAGTAACTAAACTGTTTAAGGACATGTATTAGTTTTTGCTTATACCATTGTATCAACATTTTACTTACTAATTAGAATATTAATCCGGAGCATCGCCACCTTGTTGATTATATTACATTGCAGCATAAAATAATCATAGTAATTCATTACAGTCAAAGTTTCCACCGGCGTTTCAGCAAACTCGGTTAACCAGTTTTCCTCAAATAAAAAGTAATTGGCATTTTCTGCTTTTCTGCAACACTTCCTGAATTTACTTAATGTGTTAACAGACTCAGCTTACCTCCCCTCCTGTGTCCGCCGGACACCCGCGCCCCGGACACTGTCCGGGGCGCGGGTGTATACTCGGCCAAATAATTGTTTACTCCTTCGTTGTTTATTTATTTATTTCCTTATTAGTTTATACATTTATTGCTTTTATTTGCTTTTGTTGATTTTGACATTTTCTTAAAGTTAGGTAAATGTTTCACCACCTAGACATAAAATACTTTAAAGGTAGAGTGCGCATATCACCTGTAGCTCAGCCAGGCGACCATCATATTATACAGTGCCAGCTGATAAAAAATAATAATAACCAATAAGAGTGTTAAGAGCAATGGTTATTACAGTGTCTACTACTACTATTTGTCTTGATGCTATAAAAGGGTTGATAAAAAGGAGATCACCCTTGTTCTAAAGCTATAGCCTTGCTCTACTCGCCGACGTACTCGTTTTGACACTGAAGAATGTGCATATTTGTAAGGTATTTGACGAGCTAAAACACTCAACACATTCTAGAGTTCTTAACCACTTAGAGACAATTACGGCGAACATATATCTCTGCAAATTTGACTTAATGCGTGTGGTAAACAACGTGAAATAATAATAATGATGGGAAAATTAATGTGCTGGAGTCCCTGATAGTTTTCCAGCACGCAATTTATCTAGCGGTTTGATTTTCTATTTTTCAAACTCAATTTCGACGATAATGATTAATGGCTGAGTTGACGTTAAAAAGAAAGAGATGTAAAAGTGTAAGACGCGTAAAAAAAAACAAAGAAAATGACATGGAGTCCAGTTTGCATGTGTGTGTGTGTGTGTGTGTGTGTGTGTGTGTGTGTGTGTGTGTTTTAGAGAGAGAGAGAGAGAGAGAGAGAGAGAGAGAGAGAGAGAGAGAGAGAGAGAGAGAGAGAGAGAGAGAGAGAGGTGTGTGTGTGTGTGTGTGTGTGTGTGTGTGTGTGTGTGAGAGAGAGAGAGAGAGAGGGAAGAGAAAGGGTAGAGAGAGAAAGAGAAAGAGACTGAGACAAAGACATTAAGCGTACAAAACACCCTTCTGTCCACCTTTTAACTAAACTAAAACAAAACGGAAAAGACCAAGAAGAAAACTCAAGCACAAAGACAAACACACGCTCTCCTGGCCATTCTTTCCCATTGACTCACTCGCAAAACAAGGGATGCAACACACACCAAACATTAGAACCGTCTCCCCTCCAACCCTCCACGTACACCAACACCAACACAAGAACAACATAACAACAACAAGTCAGAAACAACATCAAACAAAAGACTAAAGGTATTTTTACACGCAGCCTTTCTAACTAATCTTTCTATTAGCGCAAGCCATGCAATCAAAACAAGTGGCCTTCAGTCTTCTCTTTCTTCGTATTTCCTCAGAATCCTCGGCCGTCCCTGCCCCCCTAACACTCCACTCCCTTCCCACCGCCTCCTTCACACACACACACACACACACACACACACACACACACACACACACACACACACACACACACACACACTATCAACTCTGACTTCTGCAAGCGCTGGGACAGATCTAGCACACCCTGAGGAAGACTGATTTATCCCCTTCTGGCACCAGTGGGATCACCTTCTCCGCTTACCCCCCCACACAGCTAACTACGAGACCTCCTCCATTCGTTCATAGTGACTGCCCGTGAAAAAGCCCAGCCCACCGCCAGCAGTCTCGTTCGTTCTAGATAGGGAGGTTATGGTCGGTATTTTCAGAAGCTTTCGACTCTGACACCAAATATTTCCAAAGGCCAAAAAAGATCAATCGGGTTCTGACGAGCGTTTTGTTAAGTTCATGATACGCAAGAATGATTAAACCAGCAAAAGGGTCATTAACTACCCCTGGAAAAGCCCAAAACTCATATGAAAGCCTTGTCAAATATGTATGCTGGGCCCCAAATATTGAAGAGTATGACCCTATATGTCCCAGAGACCATTCACTGCGCCAGCCTAGTTCATCCATTTTCCACAGCCTTCCCACAGAATACCAATTGCATGGGTATCTAGGGACTCAGGAAACCTTCGACATGGTCTGTAGTTTATGTTTCCTATGCGAGCGGCATTACATTACAGACAACTGTGCTTCGTGGCCACGGGGCGGGACATCCAATGTTGAATGAATCCGCTGATCCTCACTGGTGGTTTTGATGATACTATTATTACTACTATTATTTTTATCATTATCATTATTATTGTTATTATGATTATTATTACTGTTATCATTATTATTATTATTATTATTATTATTATTATTATTATTATTATTATTATTATTATTATTATTATTATTATTATTATTATTATTATTATTATTATTATTATTATTATTATTATTATTATTATTATTATTATTATTATTATTATTATTATTATTATTATTATTATTATTATTATTATTATTATTATTATTATTATTATGATGATTATTATTATTATTATTATTATTATTATTATTATTATTATTATTATTATTATTATTATTATTATTATTATTATTATTATTATTATTATTATTATTATTATTATTATTATTATTATTATTATCATAATTATTTTTATTATAAATATTATAATTATAATTATTATTATTATTATTATTATTATTATTATTTTTATTATTATTATTATTATTATTATTATTATTATTATTATTATTATTATTATTATTATTATTATTATTGGTAATAGTAGCAGTAGTAATAGTAGTATATAATATAAACAGTAAATAATTAATTGTAGTAATTAAGTAAAAAAAAAAAATCATCAATGGCTTGTCTGTAGCGGCGGCAGCTCACGGACGGTACAGAATTCTATGAAATTTGCTGGTGAAGCCATGCACAAATAATTGCATCAGACATCGTGTTTCATATGAGGAAACGTATATTTTCTCCTTTGTAGCAACATAAGTAAAGGCAAATATACACGTGTGGCCGATTCATGCACACAACTAATTCTATAACTCAGCCCATACAAGATTTCGGCCAACAACAAGCTGCACGTATGGCTCGCCCCTCGGCCCTCCCACACGTGTCACACAACTGTACTTCATCTCCCATCCCGTGTATGGCATGATGGACAGAACACATTTGCCGACGTAAGACACCGCTGCATTAATCATAGTGTGGGACGCCGGGCTCTCTGCCCTGCTGACAGCTGGACATCAACCTCGTTAGTGAGGCGCCACGGGCTCGGGATGCAGCCACCCGCATTGGTTAACTCACTTAACGCTGTGGCCCCAGACACACCCACGATCACTGGCTGAGGACTGAGTGTGAGGAAAAGAACGCTCGATGTCCCCTGCAACAAGCGACGATACCTCTCCTCTGTCGTCCTCGCCGGCAACAACACGATACACATGACCCTTTATGGTGTGGATAGTGGCCTACATACACATCCAAGTGCACTAAACGATGAATTAACTTGAACAAACTACATCCAAAGTTTCAAGAGCAGCTCAATATCGCGACTCTTGATCATGGTGCCTTCATACCCGTCCTGGCGCATCAAGCAAGGTCCCGAAGAAACTCAAGCTCAATAATGAAGTCTTCCTGTAAACTAAACTCCTTCCACCAAAGTTACTGGACCAACTCGACACATAACACTAATGTCTTGATCGCTCCATCTCCAAAGTTCTAAACGATCATTGCTACTGAGTAATATAAAATAAAAAGTGAATGATGCAGCACTCACACACATACACACACAGACACCCCTCACGCACACACACACACACACACACACACACACACACACACACACCATTTCTTCCCTACACACACACTCGACGGTTCACTGGGCGGTAAATACAAAGAAGCCCCAAGATAATGCAGGGAAGAGTTTGGCAAAATGCTCAAAGGTATTCCACGTGCAGTGTAGTTGCCTAACATGAGGGGTGAAGGCAGGGAGTCGCACAGCTTAAGGGCTCAAATTTGGGGCGTTTCAATGAGGAAGCCCGTGCAAGGGAAGGAAGTAGAGAGGGCTAAGGCGAGGGGAGGTAATGGAAGGTAACGAGTGGCCTTTCAAACGGGTGGGTACAGTAACATGGGAGAGCGATAAGGGTGCAGAGGAGAGATATAGGAATAATCATGACAGGTGAACTCAAAATAGGGTACCACTGTGATTGACTATTACCTTATCAACTATTAGCTATTAACTATTATCTATTCTAACAAAATTATGATGTATCCTTAGAGCATGCATTTACACCGTTGCAAGCTCAGGACTACAATTATAGGGAAAAATGTTTACCTTTAATCAGGAATGTTTTTCATCTAACATGGCGCGGACTTGGAAAGGCTATTAAAGGAGATGACACCGGGTGAGGGATGGGCAGCGGGGCAGGATGTGGGGGCCTGGGCTCTAATGATACATATAAATTACACATCCTCAATCTTCGTCTGCCTGATAAATGAGAATCTGTGAAACCTGTGGAAGCCGTACTTGAGAGAGAGGACAATAAACAGGTTAGGTGTGGGAAGGAGGGAAGAGGAAGAGGGGAGGACTATTGAATGAAAGGGATTGGCAAGTAAAGGAGGGGATGTATAAGAGAAAGAGAAAACAATTAGATACAGGCAAAAGGTTGTACTAGTCCAGTCGATATGTCAAAAAGATGTTCACTTCCGGAAGAAAGCATGAAAATTTGAATGTAGGGGTTTTTGAGTATGCTGAATCCATTTCTAACCGGATCCAAGCTGGCAAACCAAGGGATCCCGCTCAAAATCAGGAAATCCAAGATGGCCGCCATGCGTATTGTCGATTTTGATACTTCGTTGTAACTTTGCTGTTATTTGACATAGAAACATGATCTTGGTGCCGATTTATAGGTTTTTAAGGTCAAGGAATTCAATGAGATGCCTTATAATACCATAAAATGTGGTTGGAACAAAATCCAAGATGTAATAAAGTCTTTTTTATTCATATCAAAACTATGAGTAGGAAGATTCAGTTAGTTTTAACCAATTTCGATGATCCATTGAGACTAATATTGTTCACATTCATAATTCACAAAGAATATTTTACTGACATAATACTAAATTAGATGAAATGAGTTTGAAATGCATTACAAAAGTAAAAAAAAAAAAAAAAAAAGGAACTTAATCTAGGACACTGTTCGCTTTGTCTGCACATTGTCCACCACAAAAACACAGCTGTGTACACGGGAGGCTTGCTTTAGCACACTGGCATCTTCCTGTGCACCGTTTTTTACATGCACACGTAATAAGTTCTCTGCAGCCCTTTGATGCCTCTGGCAGGGTACTCCATAAGGGCACCCAGATTCGCTCACTGTCAAGTTTCCACCCCCACTCGGAAGGACTTGGACGTGTTGGATTGGCCTCTAATGTCTGACCCCAGACATATCCTGCTTGGTAAGCGGCACGCTTTACATGTTGCAGAAGTGCTGCACGTGACGGTGGGATGTTCTCCAAGTTCCGATTACAGTAAGAGAAGAGATGCTTCCTGGCTTCATTCACATCAGTGAGTTGTGACGTGCGAGAGTACAGCAGAACCACATATCTTTCGAGTTCCTTCAGGTCAGCATCTGTAACTTCATCAGGAGTAGTTGACAGCCGTTGAAATACTTCAGTGATTTCTGGAAGTGATTTCCATACTTCCCAAGCAGTCTTCTTACCGACGGAGCTCAATGAAGACACCGTGTCACACCCTGAAAAGGCGTGCATGAATGGGAGGCCTCTGCAGTAATCATTGCCAAGCTCACTGGCAATGGCATGTGCTCAATATAGCGAAAGTGTGCACCATGACCAAAAGCTAACCAAATTTCACAGTCTTCCATTTTGCTTGTAGTCACAATGGCTAGAACTAAGACGTCCGTGTCAGTAGCGTGCACCATGATCCTCTTCATGCCACTTCTGTAGGCATGGAAGCAGTGAAGCATCATTCGGTAGTCTGCTTCTTCATGTGAACATGGTTGAAGCCCAGAAGCATCAAGTGTTGCAGAAGAGGCAACACTCTGACCTTTCGTTGTGACCAGCATCTTTCCTCTCACTGTTGATTCAGATTCGATAACAGTGGCTAGAAATCTGAAGAGCTCCGTCTTGTTCCTGTCAACACGCAAGAAGCTTTTCCAGTTATGTGGAAGTCGTGTTTTATCGGAAACCCGAAGAGCTTCTCCAGTACCTCGGCCCTCTCTGGTGTGTGCTTTGAGACTGTCGGCCTTATAGGCATCCCACACAACATCTACTCGTGCAACATGTACAAGCTGCCTCTTGAGATATGGAAGAAAAACACTCTGCATAGTCTTTGAATGTTTTCACGCTTGTTGTGGCAGTCTTCGGATCCAATGTGTGAACGAGAGCAGCCCCGTCAAAGATCTTCACATCCACATCAGGTGTGTACTGTGGGCGTTGGGCTAGTGGCTCCAAGCACTTCAGCAAATCAGCTTTTTCTCCGAGTCGCATCATGTTATTTTCAGCCAGAGACGGTGGCCAAGAGTGGTTCTCATGCTGGAAGAAGACGTCCATGTCTCCATTTCGTGCTTGGCAAGAGATGTACATTCTAGAAAATAGTTGCAGGTCACTCTTCATGTTTGACAATTTGGACTTCATCTTTGAGGGCACTTTCCGCTCTCCATACTTGAACAATTGAAGATTGTTCTTTGGAACAGTTTCATAGAGTGGCTTCTCCATTTTCACAAGCCGCAATTCAACAAATGTTTTGTATTGATTCTTTCCTATTTCCTCTGCTTCTGAGATGTTTTTGACGACTTCGTCGGCCATGATGACCTTTGTGTCCAGTGTGAGGAGATCGTTGCTCGTTTCTGTGAAGGGATTACCAAGCTCATTCATAACATCTATCACGCTTTGTACATTTGAGGCAAATCTCTTTTGTGTGGTTAATGTTTGTTCATGATGTCGGTTGTCATGGGTTTCCTTCTGAGATAGGGTCACTTCAACATCATGTATGATCCTGGCCATCTCAGGACCAGCAATCAACCATCGCTTGAGAGCTGATTCGTTTTCAGTGATGCCAATTATCCCACCATCTCCTTTCAGCACAGCATTAAGCTGCTCATGCACATGGTCATGTGCCATCATGGAGAAGCAATGGGTGGTCTTTTGGGTTACAAACTTACCTTCTCTGAATTCTTGGTAAACAGTTGGGCATTCATGTTGTAGCTGCATCAAATCTCGCACGTGAACTGGTAACCACTTGGCATAGTGGAAGTGATCCATGGCAAACATCCAAGGCACTATTCTCCCCAGGGTGCTAATGTATAGCTCAAAGTTTCCTTCGCGCTGTGATTGCATGAACTGAAGGAAGAGAACTTCAAGGTTGAAGGTTTTGCTCCAGTATCGAAACTGGGGATGCTGAGTCTCCATGAGTGTGCACCAGTCATTGAATGGCATCGCTGGATTTGCTTCTGACTCAACTTCCACCTTGTAAGAATTGTATGCTTGGTTACGCAAGCAAAAAAGTGCAGCAGCTGTTACTTGATGAGCCCACTGAGAACGGGCTGTGAATGATCCCTTCGTGACAGCATCACCTCTACCATCAGTTGTAACGTTTGCAGTCTTCATCACACTCACCCATCCACTGCCATCTATCCATTCTCCTAGAACTTTGAGGAAGGCCATCTCGATATGCAAACCGCCCATCATCACCACGAACTTATCTTTCCCATAGGTTTCTGGCCAGGTCCACTGTATCTTCTTGGCAAGTACAAACAGTGGTTGATCAACGGTCAATATTGGAACTTGTCCGGGATGGACAAGTTCTGTAGCTTGAGCGATTACATCCATACCATGCTTTACCATCGCCAGAGAATGAGCATTTTCTCGAAATAATGGCATGAGTCCAGATATTGCTGGTGGTCTGGGACAGGAATCTTGTGATGCTGCAAAATGTGCCGACCAAGAAATATCATCATCTGCATTCAGTTCAGGTTTCTTCAAAAGATTTTCAACTGAGCTTGCCCAAGCTAACTGCATGTGGTCTGAATCAACTGGAGACATTCCGGGAACAGCTTGCCCCTCTGTCTTGTGTGGAGGAGGGCTATCATCTGGGAAAGCAGCCGGTGGGACAGTAATGTACGACTCCAAAATTGGCTTCATCTTCCTTGTTCTTGGCATGTTTTCGTAAATGAGAGGGGTCTTCTGAAGCTCTGTGCCTGCACATTCATTAGTAACATGCTGTGTGAGAGAGATGGCGGTTCCATGGAATGCAGTTCGCACTGAAGTGGATGAAGGATTGTGGTCAATGTTGTCCAGATTGCCTGTTGTGAACAGATCTTTTCTCAGGGCTCTGGGGTACACAACTCCAACATCTTCAAAAGAGGCCAATGCACTGTTTGCTACATCAGTGGCTATCTGTTGTACTCGATCATAAGATACAGACAACCCTTTCTCAAAAAGGGTGTCGATCAAGTCACGCTTTCGGGTCTTACTGTGGATCAGCAACCCCATGTACAGAGGGAGTCTAGTTTCACGTTCTAGGCTGTGCCGAGTCGTTTGAGCAGTGGCTTTTCTTCTACTACTTTTGACTGTGTTGAATGTAATCAATTCAGCTATGGATATTGCAGCCGTTTTCACAACATGGTTGTTTTCCATCTGATTTTGGATGTTTGTGCCGCCAAGTACCATCTTAACTAAAGCCAACAAGGAAGCCGTGTTGTCATCATACTGCTTGTCTGTCAGTGATCCTGTGAACGTATAGCGCTTCTGAAATATATCATTCCTGATTATATTTGCAGCTCTCATAAGAACAACAGCATCACTCTCGCAGGCCCGTTGCTTCGCTTCCAACAACGTTTCCCCAACGTCATCCTTGAACGTCAGCATGACCTCATACTTGTTTTTATGAGCTTCTAAGTCAGGAATTTGTGCAAGAAGCTTTTCCTTCAAACGAGTTGAGTTTGTGCGCTCTGGCACATCGCTATCAAGTTGCTGAAGTCGTGACCTGTAGAGTCGTACAAGGTTTGACAGCTTAAAAATGTGTTCAGTGTGCTGTTTTTCTTGTCGAGACTCTTCAATATAGGATACCAATTCGGCAAAGGCTATAGACTCAGGCGTTACATCTGGATATTCCTTCTGATCCTCTTTCCTGACGAACGTTCGGTGTCTATTGCAGAAGGCAGTCAAACACTGTTTGTGGTATACAGCATCTATTGCAGTCATATCACCTGAGGACAGCTTGGCAAGCAGTCGGGTATCACGAAGCTCTGTTGCCATTTTCCGAACATTTGCGTCTATCTGTGCTGTAGCAGCTCTATGATAACCTTTCTCCACTCTGTCGTCACAAAAGAAGCAGTACAGGCTTTTGTCAATTTTACTGGAGGAACCAGGGAACGCCCCTCGTAGTCTGCCTTTGAGTGGAGACGTCTCAGTCTCTCTTACTTTGGATATCTTCTTGCGGGCACGTTCAACTTTCTCTTGGGTAAACTTCATGTGGCATGTTTTGTGCCATCTTGCATTGTGCTGGGAAAGAGTTACAGCTATACCTTGGCCGTCATCTAAACGTGACAAGGTTATGTCCAATGGCAGGGCACCAAGTGAGTGTAACTCCTGGATATGTTCCGCTATTGTATCATAGCCTCGGGACTGATGGGCATCCTTGGATTTAGATGGGTCTCTCAGCGGTTCTGATGAACGTTTTTGACATAGGACACAAAGTGTCCAATCTGTTTCAGGCAAAACCACTTCAGAAGCACTGTCAAGCTTTATTTTCTTGGTTGCCATATTAGTCTTTTCTACGTCACCATCTTTCCTGAAAAGAAAGAGAAATTTGTTACATTTATGTAACCGAGATATCTATATTGTTTGACTACATATCTACATCAGATATTTATGTTTTAGTCATACAATATGAGTATAATCAGATTAATGTTCTCGAAATTAACAAAAATTATTCAATTAATGACCAATTCTGGAAATGAAAGAAATAATAAGATTAATAGCACATGTTCTGAAAACGAAATAAAACATTAGAATAATCATAAACAGCTACCTTGCATTTTGTTCCAACCACATTTTATGGTATTTTAAGGCATCTCATTGAATTCCTTGACCTTAAAAACCTATAAATCGGCACCAAGATCATGTTTCTATGTCAAATAGCAGCAAAGTTACAACGAAATATCAAAATCGGCAATACGCAGGGCGGCCATCTTGGATTTCTGGATTTTAAGCGGGATCCCTTGGTTTGCCAGCTTGGATCCGGTTAGAAATGGATTCAGCATACTCAAAACCCCCCACATACAAATTTTCATGCTTTCTTCCGAAAGTGAACATCTTGGCCTCATTTTGCTACATATCTACTGCACTATACCGCGGATGTCATGTTTCCTAATGGCTTCTTATTCATCTTAAGCTTACGGGCTGATGTAACGGAGATGAACAACGAGGCCACGCGCAGGTTAGAGTACTCGGCAAATTTTGGAGGGTTAGAATATTTAATAAAAGTTCGTTAATTAGGGTAGCAAGAAAACGAAGAGGTGTGAAGGAAGGATTATTTTCTTGTTTCTGTATTCGCCTGTTAGTGCATATATATCTATTTTTCTTTTTTTTCTTCATTTATATTAATTTAGTCGAATGGTCAGTTAGTTAGTCAGATGGTGAGTTAGTTATCTTGTTATATGATTAGTTTGCCCGTTCGTTAACCATTCAATTATAAATTCACTCCTTTACTCAGTCAGTTAGTCGGTAAATATTCAGGTAGTTAGTTAGATTGTTAGATGGTTAGTTAGTTAGTTAGTTAGTAAGTAGTTTAGTGGTTAGTCAGTTAGTTAGTTTCGCGTTCAATCACTTTCGTAATTAGATAGTCACTCACTCACTTTAAGGCGGAAACCACATCAGCCTGCATTCCGAAGGGCCCTCCTCCTCCTCCTATTCCTCCTCATTCTCCTCTGTTGCTGTTGTGACAAGGGGCGGTGGGTGGCCACAGATAGAGGCTTGTCAAAGGCGGCCTGACGAGAGTGGACAGCCCTTCCTCGAGGCTGGTTCAGATGGGCCGAGGGAGCCCCGTGCCGCTGAACCAAGGCTGTGGGGCTATCAGGGCACTCGGCGTCGATGGCATGCCGGGCCCTGGGAGACATTTGGAGGACTCTCGGGTGAAGGACACTGCCATCAGGGAGGCTCAAGGGGAATGGTGACGGGGATGTGTGTGGGGAAGGGAGGGGAGAGAAAAGGGATAGGGAAGGGTTTGGCGATTGACGAGGTGAAGTTGCGGCGGCCCAGAGTGGTGGTTAGTGATGGTGACTGTGGTGGTGGTGGTCTGATTGTGGTGTGATGGTGGAATGGTGGTCAGTGGTAGTGGTAGTGGTGATGATGTAATGGTGGTTAGTGGTAGTGATTGTGGTGGTGGTGTGATGGTGCAATGGTTGTCTGAGTTAGTGGTAGTGTGGTGATGGGATGGTGGTAGTGTCATAGCGGTGATGGTGGTTAGAGTCTTAGTAGTGGTTGTATTTCCTGTCTCCTTTTACATTAAGATGAATATGGCAAAATGGTTGACCAGAGACGACCTCTCCAAAATGTACGAGCATGTAATATGAGCTACCCCGAGGGGCAAGGTGTACATACGCCATTGTCATTATCCCACGCTGTCATGGCTTTGAAACGAGGTTTAAAGGCTACTATTATACCTACCGATGTAAGTCTGTGCTACGGAGATGATAATTTTGTGATGTGATCTTTCGTATTGATTTCCGGGAGGTTTGAAGGTTACTTTAATACATACATGACTACCTAAGAGCAGTTGGTAAGTAGGAAGAGAGACACCGGCGCGTTAATAATAATACTAACCTTTACCGAAAAAACGAACCTTAGAAGAGAAGCTGCACTGTTCATCCTGTACTGACTCACTAACACCTGTCACACTCCTGATGCTGCCCCACCCGCGTATTCCCTATCTCTCTACGGGTATGAGGCGCCTACTCTTGAACAGGGCAGGTTGCATGAGGTTAGGTCAGGTTAGGTTAGGTTAGGTAAGGTGTGGTTCGAATCAGTTATGGGAAATTTTGAGTGGGAGTCACAATGAGAGGATTTTCCAGAACACCCCCGTGGTTAGTTTCGGAGCTACAGCCGAGCGTCACCATTTAGGGACCAAACACCCGTAGACACCTCTCCTCCCGAAATTGACCTCTCTTTCGGCCACCTCTTTTGATTCTTTTTTGTAGGAGCAGCGAGTACCGGGCTTTTTTTTTTATTGTTGTTTCCTTTTTTTGTGCCCTTGAGCTGTCTCCTTTGTTGTAAAAAAACAAACAAAAAAAGAGAGATTGGGAATATGCATCCCGCCCACATTCGTCACACCTTTGCTGCTGCCCTGCCCACACTCTTTACACCCTTGCTACTGCCCCAACACACTCGTCACACCCTTGCTGCTGCCCTGCCCACACTCTTTACACTCTTGCTACTGCCCCAACACACTCGTCACACCCTTGCTGCTGCTCTCCCACACTCTTTACACCCCTGCTACTGCCCCAACACACTCGTCACACCCTTGCTGCTGCTCGCCCACACTCTTTACACCCTTGCTACTGCCCCAACACACTGGGCACACCCTTGCTGCTGCCCTGCCCACAATGTTTACACCCTTGCTACTGCCCCAACCCAAGCGACACACCCTTGCTGCTGCCCGCCCACACTCTTTACACCCCTGCTACTACCCCAACACACTCGCCACACCCTTGCTGCTGCTCGCCCACACTCTTTACCCTTGCTACTGCCCCAACACACTCGTCACACCCTTGCTGCTGCTCTCCCACACTCTTTACACCCCTGCTACTGCCCCGACAAACTCGTCACACCCTTGCTGCTGCTCGCCCACACTCTTTATACCCCTGCTACTACCCCAACACACTCGTCACACCCTTGCTGCTGCTCGCCCACACTCTTTACACCCTTGCTACTGCCCCAACACACTCGACACACCCTTGCTGCTGCTCGCCCACACTCTTTACACCCCTGCTACTGCCCCAACACACTCGTCACACCCTTGCTGCTGCTCGCCCACACTCTTTACACCCCTGCTACTGCCCCAACACACTCGTCACACCCTTGCTGCTGCTCGCCCACACTCTTTACACCCTTGCTACTGCCCCAACACACTCGTCACACCCTTGCTGCTGCTCGCCCACACTCTTTATACCCCTGCTACTGCCTAGACACACTCGTCACACCCTTGCTGCTGCTCGCCCACACTCTTTACACCCCTGCTACTGCCCCAACACACTCGTCACACCCTTGCTGCTGCTTGCCCACACTCTTTATACCCTTGCTACTGCCCCAACACACTCGTCACACCCTGCTGCTGCTCGCCCACACTCTTTATACCCCTGCTACTGCCCCAACACACTCGTCACACCCTTGCTGCTGCTCACCCACACTCTTTACACCCCTGCTACTGCCTAGACACACTCGTCACACCCTTGCTGCTGCTCACCCACACTCTTTACACCCCTGCTACTGCCCCAACACACTCGTCACACCCTTGCTGCTGCTCGCCCACACTCTTTACACCCCTGCTACTGCCTAGACACACTCGTCACACCCTTGCTGCTGCTCACCCACACTCTTTACACCCCTGCTACTGCCCCAACACACTCGTCACACCCTTGCTGCTGCTCGCCCACACTCTTTATACCCCTGCTACTGCCTAGACACACTCGTCACACCCTTGCTGCTGCTCGCCCACACTCTTTACACCCCTGCTACTGCCCCAACACACTCGTCACACCCTTGCTGCTGCTCACCCACACTCTTTACACCCCTGCTACTGCCCCAACACACTCGCCACACCCTTGCTGCTGCTCACCCACACTCTTTACACCCCTGCTACTGCCCCAACACACTCGTCACACCCTTGCTGCTGCTCGCCCACACTCTTTATACCCCTGCTACTGCCCCAACACACTCGTCACACCCTTGCTGCTGCTCGCCCACACTCTTTATACCCCTGCTACTGCCCCAACACACTCGTCACACCCTTGCTGCTGCTCACCCACACTCTTTACACCCCTGCTACTGCCCCAACACACTCGTCACACCCTTGCTGCTGCTCTCCCACACTCTTTACACCCCTGCTACTGCCCCAACACACTCGTCACACCCTTGCTGCTGCTCGCCCACACTCTTTACACCCCTGCTACTACCCCAACACACTCGTCACACCCTTGCTGCTGTTCGCCCACACTCTTTATACCCCTGCTACTACCCCAACACACTCGTCACACCCTTGCTGCTGCTTTCCCACACTCTTTACACCCCTGCTACTGCCCCGACACACTCGTCACACCCTTGCTGCTGCTCGCCCACACTCTTTACACCCTTGCTACTGCCCCAACACACTCGCCACACCCTTGCTGCTGCTCGCCCACACTCTTTACACCCTTGCTACTGCCCCAACACACTCGTCACACCCTTGCTGCTGCTCGCCCACACTTACACCCCTGCTACTGCCCCGACATACGCGCCACACCCATCCTGCAGCTCGCCCACACTCTTTACACCCCTGCTACTGCCCCAACACACTCGTCACACCCTTGCTGCTGCTCGCCCACACTCTTTACATCCGTGCTACTGCCCCAACACACTCGTCACACCCTTGCTGCTGCTCGCCCACACTCTTTACACCCCTGCTACTGCCCCAACACACTCGTCACACCCTTGCCGCTGCTCGCCCACACTCTTTATACCCCTGCTACTGCCCCGACACACTCGCCACACCCTTGCCGCTCGCCCACACTCTTATACCCCTTACTGCCCCAACACACCTGTCACACCCTTGCTGCTGCTCGCCCACACTTTATACCCCTGCTACTGCCCCAACACACTGTCACACCCCTTGCTGCTCGCCCACACTCTTTATCTCTCTACTCTCTCTCTCACTCTCTCTCTCTCTCTCTCTCTCTCTCTCTCTCTCTCTCTCTCTCTCTCTCTCTCTCTCTCTCTCTCTCTCTCTCTCTCTCTCTCTCTCTCTCTCTCTCTCTCTCTCAAACAGCTCTCACAGTGGGTCCATCCAGCACCATGACAGCATGCTCCAGTGTCGTCACAAGTACCGCCGACATGGTACGGAGGCACACAATGTTGTGAGTGCGCGGCTCAGGCTCGGATACCGGCCAGTGTGGCAGGTCTCCCAAGAAGAGGATGTGCCGCACTATTCCTCCTGTAAGCTTTGCGACCAACCGAACTCCAACACCCTTGAACACTATTGCCTCAAGTGCCCCACAGTAGCAAATTTACTCCCACGCAGACAGACCATACTCCAAACTTGTAAATATTTGCTCACTGCAGACAACTTAGACACAGTTCTTGCTAAATATCCACATTTTGGCGCTGTTAATTGTAAATATTTTGTTCTTTGTATATATTTTGCTTGTGTGTGTGTGTGTGTGTGTGTGTGTGTGTGTGTGTGTGTGTGTGTGTGTGTGTGTGTGTGTGTGTGTGTGTGTGTATTTTACGTCCATGTATTTACGTACTGTGTGTGTGTGTGTGTGTGTGTGTGTGTGTGTGTGTGTGTGTGTGTTGGCGTGGATAGGTATTATACGTATAGGCTATGTTCGAATGTCTTACAAAAGTTATTTGCAACGTGTCCTGCGAGTCACCAATATGTAACTAATTTGCTGCACAAATGTCAATAGGTCTGTCGCCCTTGGGCGTAATAAATTTATTAAATAATAATCTCTCTCTCTCTCTTTGTCTTTCTTTGTCTCTTTCTTTGTCTCTTTTTTCTCTATCCGGTAAGTCACGTAATCCCGCCAACCTCTCCTCTTTCCCTCCCTTTGGATGTCTTCCAGTGATACAGTGTTCGTCCTGGAGACCTTCCGGAGCCGTGGCTGAGGGCGTTTATGGGCGGCACTCACTGAGCCAGACTCGAGCTCCGCCAAGACAGTCAGACCACTTCAGTTGTCTGCCCCGCTGCACTTCCGTCTCTGTTCCTCGAGGGCCCGCGCCAAGCATCCTCAGCGCTCTCCTGTACCCTCGAGGCGGTTAATCATTACATGCTGGAGTGCACATGAATGTTATAAGTAGTGCACATGATTGAGGATATTGGATACTTACTTGTTTGGTGTTTTGTGAAGGAAGATTGTCATTTATTAACGGAAAGTAATTTTTCCCGAGAGTGTTTTTGG
>NW_026111800.1:275000-310000 GCF_024679095.1 Eriocheir sinensis
TGCCGGAGGGTGGTGGTGGAGGTGGTGGTGGTGATCAGGGATGGAGTGAATACAAGAGTTTTTGCATTCGAATACGAATACGAATACTTCAAATTCCAACGAATACGGATACGAATTCGAATACACTGAATTGGTTTTAATTCGAATACAAATATGAATATTTCTTGAAAGTATTCATGAATACATAATAGATACTTCTAACGCAGTGTCCCCTCGCCATGGCAGTGTTGTAGCTAGTGACACAGCCCATTAACATATATTCTGTCTCTCCTTGACCTTAACAACCTTTCATTACTATGCTGCATGAGGAAGGCAAGGAAAACACAAAGAAAAGCCTAGACCGCCAGCGTTCCGTACTCTCTGGCGGTTCTAACGCAGTGCCCCCTTGCCCAGACAGTGTTGTAGCCACCCGCGGCCTTCCACGCCCAAAATAGCCCGAATACCGCAATGAACGAATGACCAGATAAACTTTGATATACTACAGTGTACAATTTTGCATCAAAGGCACCTGTGTCCTGTATGAGTATCCGTAGTCCATGACTTCCGTACGCGTCCGTCAAAGCCTCTTCAAAAATAGCCCAAAGAAGCGCGGGAAACACCAACGCGTCACTGGCAACGTTTTCTTACATTTCAGAATATAAGGGCCCACGGGGCACTCTTCCTCTTCTTCATCTTGTGGCCGGTACCGGCTTCCTCTTCCTCTTCAGAGGGTTGAGGGTTGATGGAGCCCTCGCCGGTCAACAGCAACGCAGGGAGGGAGTGTTAAACAAAATACTGTTAATCTTCGTTCAGCTTATCTCAAGGGTTTTGGTAGCCCTGCACTCCTTAATTACACCAATTCCTTGATACTCTTCCACCTTATTCATCTGTCAATGTATTTTTCTGTGTGTCTGAGGGCTATTTCAGCATCCACCACCTTCCAGAGACTTAGTTTCTTGTCCTTAAAATAAATAGTGGGACCAAACACTTCGGTCGCGCGTGAAGTCTTGCGGGAGCTCGTTCACCTCGCTCGGCCCAGGGAAACAAGACTGCCACACGACCATTACATTGTTTCATCGTCTCTGTTGTGTACTCCAGGTGTATTTCATGGCACAGAGAGTTCTTGTATAGTTCTGGATGCTTTGGTACATGTGAGGTAGTGTGGGGGATGGTGATAGGCCGTGAGTGATATAGTGAATACAGTGTAGGCCTAGGTGGCAGTCGAGAGGTCCCGCACGTGAATGGCCCTGCGTAGAGAGGGAGGGAGGGAGGGTAGGGAAGGGAATACATACACGACCATTACACGTCCTCCCAGGAGACTGGAGTTGTAAGGAACAACGACAATTTTTCTGACAATAAATTTTGAAGTATTCGTCAGATTATTCGCAGAATACGAATATATACTTATTCCTTGTATTCGAATAAGAATGAGAATACTTTGATTTCTATCAAAATTTATTCAAATACAAATACGAATATACCCAGATACGGTATTCGAATGTATTCGAATACGAATACCGAGTACGAATACTCCAACTCTGGTGGTGATGGTAGTGTGTGTGTGTGTGTGTGTGTGTGTGTGTGTGTGTGTGTGTGCAGTACAGTCACGACTCGCTACTATTACGCCCTTGATCACCAATTAAGCGAAAACCTCCGAGAGTACAGAACAGGAGGACGATTACTCCCCTCCCTCTTCCCCCCCCCCTCTCTCTCTCTCTCTCTCTCTCTCTCTCTCTCTCTCTCTCTCTCTCTCTCTCTCTCTCTCTCTCTGCCAGTCCTCCCCCCCATCTCAATCTTTAACCCTTTTACGACGTAGACGAACGAGAAGTATATACGAACACAAAGTACACACACACACACACACACACACACACACACACGGGAGTAAACTTTTTCGTATAAGTCTTCGTATATATTATTCCTTCTACTATGTACAGTCGCCGTTACATCGGGCACTAGAACAGATATTCCTGTTGTAATACAATGAATTCACGGGACCAGGAGCAGGAGGAGGAGAAGGAAGAGGAGGAAGAGAGAGAAAGGAGGAGGAAGAGAGAGAAAGGAGGAGGAAGAGAAGGAGTAGGAGACGGGGTGGGGGTGGGGGAGTATAAGAGGAGGACGAAAACGATGACGAAGTGGAGAAAGACGAAAAAGCAGGGGAGAAATCTAATAAGGGGAATAAAGAGAAGAAGAAGAAGTAGTAGAAGTTGAAGAAGAAGAAGAGACGAGAAAGAAGAAGGAGAAGAAGAAGAAGAAAAAGGAGACGAGGAAGAAGAAAAAGAAGTATAGAAGAAGAAAAAATAAAATAAAAAGAACAACTACAACATTAACATCAACAATAACAACAACAACATCAACAACATCTTCCCCCCCCCCCCCTACACACACACACACATAGACACACACACCACCACCGACAACAAACAAAACTTCAGCAGCAGACACTAAAATCTCCGTCCGTATCGTTCGTTTTCTGGTCACTCTTCCCCTTACGTGTTTACAGAAAGCAGGACGCTCTTAAGTCCTTGAGAGCACGCCGTCGGTTGCTTCTGTGAAAGAGAAATAGAAGGTGAAGGTAGGGGACGATTAGAAAAAGAGGAGGAGGAGGAGGAGGAGGAGGAAGAGAAACAGCAGGAGGAAGAAGAAAAAGTAGCTGACCTGACTGACAAAGAAGGAAGAAGAGGAGGAAGAGGAGGAAGAGGAGTAGGAGGAAGAGAAACAGCAGGAGGAAGAAGAAAAAGTAGCTAACCTGACTGACAAAGAAGGAAGAAGAGGAGGAAGAGGAGGAGGAGGAGGAGAAAAGAAGCAGGAGGAGGAAGAAAAAGTAAAATCTAATTGACAAAAGAAGACGCGAGAGAGAAAGAAAAGAAGAAAGATAGTTTGGTCTTGTGAATAAGGAATTAGAAGAGAGGGAGGAGGAGGAGGGGAAGCATCTGTGGATAAAAGAAGAGAAGAAAAATGAGAGAGAAGAAGTGATGGAGAAGGATTGGCAAATTAAAAAAGAAAGAGTGAAAAGAGGGAGCAAAATGAGGAGGAGGACGTTTGATCTTGTGAAAGGTGAATGGAGGTGAAGAGGAGGACGGGCAGGAGAGGAGGAGGAAGAAAAAAGAAGTGGCAAAGCATGGAAGGACGAAAGAAAACTGAGAGGGAAAGAAAAGAGGAAGAAAAAGAGAAGGAACTGCCCCAAAAGGGTGTAGGGGAAGAGGAGAAAGAGGAGAATGAAGAAGAAGAAAGAAGAGGCAAAACATGGAAGGACGCAAGAAGAAACTGAGAAGGAAAGAAGGAAAGAAGAAAAAGAGTGTGGATACGTCAAGGGGTTGTAGGAGAAGAGGAGGAAGATGAGGATGTAGAAGAAAGAAGGACCAAAACATGAAGGATGGAAGAAAAAAATAAAAATAAATAAAGAAAAAAGAAGAAGAGGAGGAGCAAGAACAAGGCGGTGAAAGAAATGAGGAGAAAGAGAAGGATGAAGAAGACATAAGAAAGAAACGGCAAAACAGAAAAACGAACAAAAAATTAGAAGGAAAGAAAGAAGGAAGGAAAAAAAAGAAGAGGAGGAGCTACATAACATGGTGTAAGGTGTCTGCGTGGAGGTAGAGAACAGGATGAAGGAGAGAAGGAAAGAAGAAAGGAAGGAATTAAGGAAGACAAGAAAACACCTCGGAACTTGAGTCTTCGTACCAAACACTGGAGGTCACTGGGTTGGTCGGTTCTTGCAGCTTCGTTCACTTCCATGGACTATTAACCGCCTCCTTGATCCGTGAGTCGGTGTGCTGCACGCTCCACTCTTCCCCAGTGAACCGAGGAGCAGTGGTGGTGCCTGGATGGTGACGATGGTGACAGGGGGGAATGGGGTGACTGGGGGTGCTTGGGGGTTGGGGGGCAGAGGAGAGAGGGACAAGGGGGAAGGTGTAGGTAGGTATGTAGGTAGGATGTTAAAGTAAGATCCAGTGAAGAAGAAAAGGAGATCGTAGGGAAGGAGGGCATTGAGGAGAGAGAAAGGAGTTAAAAGGAAGGAAAAGGGAGTGTAAGAGAGGAGTGTAAGAGATGGTAAGGAGGGGACACAGAAAGGGGAATTAAGAAAAAAAGATGAAAGGATTGAGGAGAGAGGCAGAAGTTAAAGGGAGGGAAAAGGGTCGAAGAGGAACGTAAGAGATGGGAAGGAGGGAACATGGAAGGAGAGTTAAAGGAACAGATAAAGAAATGAGAAGGGAAGATAATAAAAAGAGAGGAATAAATAGAGGCAAGGGAGGAAAAGATATGTGAGAATAATTAGAGATGGGAACGCCAAATGGAGAGTTAATTAAAGGAAAAGACAGAGATACGAGAAGGGATGAAATTGAAATGCGAATAAAATAAATGGAAAATAAAGGAATGGGAAGACATGTAGGAATAAGAAAAAAAAGAGAAGAAAGAGAAAGGCCACAGTTAAGCCTAAAGATTAAAATTTGTCATGCAGGTTCATCACGAAAACAAACAAACAAACAAACACACACACAAATGAAATGGAACAGAGCCGATGAGGTATTGACAAAAAATAAATAGTATACGCGGATAAATATTTTAGGAAGGGGGTTAAACTACAGAAAACTCTTGAATCACCTACATTTTCTCCTATTAATAAAGTCCTCTACGTGAAATGAACGACAGAAAATTAGTAGAGTCAGAAATGCAATGCTAAGTAACAAACCGAAACTGACCTATCTTTCGGCCACCTCTTTCTTTTTAGGAGCAGTGAGTAGCGGGCTTTTTTTTTTTATTAATGTTTGCTTTTTGTGTGCCCTTGAACTGTCTCCTTTGCTGTAAAAAAAAAAAAAAAAACAAAAAAAAAAACAAGTAAAATGAAGGCTAGGAAATTCGCAGAGGCAGCGGTGCAATTCTCCTTCTAAAGACGGTGTAAGGTAAGCAGGTTGTGTTGCTACTCATTCACTTCGGCGCGAGTGAATGACGTAAGGCGATGACTAGTGCGTATTGCTTCACTTTTCGCACCCATCACTCCAAAAAGAAAGAGGGAGGCAAGAGGATTGGAGAAGATACAGCTTGAGGAAGACTGCAAACTTCCACCAAAGGATGAAGTGGAGGAAGGAGAAGAGGAAGAGAAGTGGAGGAGAGGACGGAGAGAAGATGATGATGATGATGATGATGATGATGAAGAAGAAAGTAGTGGTAAAACACGGAAGAACGAAGGAAAAAGTATGAGGGAAAGAAGGAAGGAAGAAAGAAGGAGAGGAGGAGCTACGTTAAGGGAGTGTAGAAAAGTGTATGTGGGAGAAAATGGGAGGAGGGAAAGAAGAAAGGAAGAAAAAGGAGAAAAAAGGAAGGAAGGACGAGAGAAAGAGATGATGATGAGAGGTAAGGGATGAAGCAAAGACAAACAAGAGTAGAAAGACAAGAGTGAATAGAGGGGAAAGGAAGAGGAAGAAGGAGAATGAAGGAAGGACGAGGGGAAGAGATGATGAGTGGGAAAGGACGAAACGGAGAGGAAGAAGAGTAAAAAGAGATGAATGAATAGAGGGGAAAGGGTGAAGGGTAGAGACGGAAGTGGTGATAACGAGAGAGAGAGAGAGAGAGAGAGAGAGAGAGAGAGAGAGAGAGAGAGAGAGCCACAAGCGTGTGAAAACTTGCCAGGACTATAGAGAAAAATGATGAAATTTTTTTTCGAGAACGTAACGAGACTTTTATTTATATATATAACTTTACCTTTTTTTATTCAATGTTTTTTTTTGTTTGTTTGTTGTTTGTGTTTATATTTGTTTTTCTTTGCGAGTCTATGTGTCGCTCCCCGTTTTTTTTTCTTTTACTAACTTTTATTTTTTGTGTGTGTCTGTATGCTCCCTAACTCAGTTCTGGATGTTTTTTATTTTTGTATTTTTTTCTCTTTCAAAATACCTCGGACAAGTGGACTGCCTCGCCTCTCTCTCTCTCTCTCTCTCTCTCTCTCTCTCTCTCTCTCTTTCTGTTGCCGTTCTTTGATCTCTACATCTCTTTTTTCTGATCCGTGTTGCCCTTCCCCTCTTCGTCAAACCCCACCTTTTTCATCTCTCCCACCTTCCCTTCTTTTCTTCTCTCTTTCTTCCATAAACCTCTCACTCCCTCGCTTCCGCCCTCCTCATCATTTCCTGGCGTATTATTTGCGTTGGGAGAGTCTCAAGCTTATCATTTATTTAGTGCTACATTTTTAATTGATGGTTGGTGCAGAGATAGGAACTAGCTGACTCCTTGAAACGTTTCCTGAGAGCTATTCATCCTTTCTCTCTCTCTCTACTCACTCTTGTCTTTCTACTCTTCTTCCTATCTGCAACGACTCTTTCATCTCCTCATCTCATCCTTTCGTTCTTCCTCCATTCTTTTCCTCTTCCTGTATTCACTTTTCTCTGTCTACTCCTCTTCCTCTCTACCTCGTCCCTTCCTTCTCGTCCTCATTTCGTCCTTACCGTAAACTGACTGTGAATTGGTGCCACTGGGTATCGTAATCGACGGGATATTAATCGTTACTGCCTTGCTATCCTGACCATCTTCATTACTGCTGGTGTGTGAGCGTGTTTTAGCTTCCTTGTTGGGGCACTGAGCTTTATAAGGGAATTGAGAATCTCTTGAAGGGACAATCTCGGTGTTACTCCATGTAGTTCGATTGTCCTCTACCATGGCGGCGGCGATGATTTAATTAAACAACAACAACAAAAAAAAAAAAAAAAACCGCTTTATCCCTGAATCTGCTGCGCATCCTAAAATTATTTGTTGATATGAAAATGCGCACAGCAATTAATCGAAGACAGGTGGCTTACGCTTTACGAGCAAGAAACGTTGTTGTCGTTAATTATACAATGTTGCTGATGAACACAATATGCATGTTTACGTGAATCCATCATGCTGTGTAAATGTTAGTTCGAGTTCTCAAAGACGGAAGAGAGAGAGAGAGAGAGAGAGAGAGAGAGAGAGAGAGAGAGAGAGAGAGAGACGTCGTAATAGTTATAGAGCTCAGTGTTTCGTTGTCATGTCTTATAATATTCATCAGCATTTTTAACGTATATTACATCTTTCTAGTCAACTCCTATTATATTTCTACTTAGTGATATTTTGTTTTCTTGTCTCACACTGAAGTTTGGGAACGTGCACACCTTTGTTCCTCACTATTAATTATACCTGTGTCCGCCCAGTTTATGTGCCTGCCATTCATCCTGTGTATTCATTCCTGTGTCTCGTGTGTACCCCGTGCCGGGAAGATATGTGGCTCTGTTTTCCATATTATCATTGTTCTCTTCCACTTGTATCATCTCTCACTCCTTACTGTAGCCCGTAGCGCGTAAATAACCAATAACCAAATGAAGAAAGAGAGAAAAACTAATTTAACAAGCAAGTCAAGCGGAGTGAAATATGGCGACGCAGTTACTGGGAGCTTTAATGAAATATTTTGTGTGTAGCCGCTCAGTTCTTTTCTCCAAGTTCAATAGATGGGGTCCGTGTCCCTGGCTTCAGGATCTGACAGCATGATCATTCTATTTTATTGTGAGACCTGCTGAGTCCTATGTTGAGCGGTGAAATAAGGAGACTATCTTATTACATTTCAAAATATATGAATACGAAAAGAAAGATAATGTAAGGCAGTGAGGAAGAAAGAAAGATAAACGATACTATGAAATACATGGAAAAGAAGGTAGGCTAACTATATAGTAGAAAGATACAACAGTGCAGCTAAATAATAATAGCCTACGAAAAGAAAGATAATCTACGGCAGTGAGGAAGGAAGAGAGATGAACGATAATATGAAATAAATGGAAAATAAGCTAACTAATAGAAAAAATACAAAAGTGCAGTAAAAATGATATGAAAAGAAATATAATCTTAGTTAGTGAGGAAGGAAGGGAGATAAACGATATAAAAGAACAATGAGAAAAATTAGTCTTGTAAAAACGAAAGAAAAGATATCAGTAGTTAGTATGAAGGCAATGGAAAATTAGTTAACCAATAGAAAATATACAAAAGTTCAGCAAAATAACATGAACGAAAGCACTTAATTAGATTCACGTGCAAGGTGTACAGCTTCACCCGGGCCTAAGTTCACCATTGCCAGATTGATTATCGTACTCAGAGGTCAGAGCCTCGCATTTACCGGTTTCTGAGCCATAGCTTTGCCAAAAAACACCAATAATTAACCATTTTAACGATAACTATATATGAAGGCAGTTATTGGAGTGGAGGAGGCAGTTTTGGGATCTGAAATCGGCAAATATAGGATGCTGAGTACGACAATCTGGTAAGTTCACCGTGACACCGCCAGCCAATCAGCGTCAGTCTTGCTTGTTCGTGCGTGTTGGAAGTACGTCACTTAGTCCGGTCATTTCATTTGGCGTTTACTACATCATTTCCATCGTAAGGTAAGACAGAAACACTGGTGAAGTTCTGTCCAACAACAACAACAACAACAACAAAAAAAAAAAAAAAAAAAAAAACCGATACATTTGTTACCATTAATTTTCCTTTTTTTTTTCTCATTTCTTTTAGCAATCTTCTTTCCTCACTGAATTGGATTATCGTTCTTTTCGTAGGCCTTGTGATTTTGCTGCACTTTTGTCTTTTTTCCTTGAGTTAACTTCTTTTGGGTGACTTCTAATAAACTCTGCCAGCTTTGGGTCGTATTATAAAACATTTCGTCGCCCAAGAACACAAACTTGACCAGACTCTCGTAGGAGTTGTGGGCATTTCCAGGAGTAGTTTGATGACCCTGGTGGTAGTTTGACCCTTCTTCTGTACCGTGAACGTGAAGAAACACATATTTGACAAGGCTTTCGTAGAAGTTGTGGGCATTTCCAGGAGTAGTTTGATGACCCTGGTGGTAGTTTGACCCTTCTTCTGTACCGTGAACGTGAAGAAACACATATTTGACAAGGCTTTCGTAGGAGTTGTGGGCATTTCCAGGAGTAGTTTGATGACCCTGGTGGTAGTTTGACCCTTCTTCTGTACTATGAACCTAAAGAAACCATCATTAGAACCCGACTGACCCCCTCTTTGACCTTCAGAAAGAGTTGATGTGAGAAGCGCGAGTGTCTTTTAATACCGGCCTAGCCTACTTCGCCGCCCCACTCCCAGCCTCCCATCAACAGCCTCTCATCGCCTTATTAACTTTGCCCTTAATATTTATCAATGACTCCTTTTCTTGACGTCCTTCAGTGTTTGTCGAAGTGCCACTGTTAATTGGTTTTGAAGATTCTAATGCCGTGAGACTTACACCCATATTCTAAAAAAAATTCGGGGCTTTCACACCCACATAATTTTGATATGGATTTATTAGGTGTGCGTATTTCATCTATGGGTAGTTCTATGAGTCTAGTGATAGTTTGACAAGGCTTCTGCACTATGAACGTGAAAAAGCATCCATGAGAACCCGACTAATTTCAGTTTTGGGATTTGGAAATAATTGAGGACCGAAAGCGTCAGAGAATAGGCTACGTTTTTATTTTTATTTATTTTTGCTATGGGCGTAAGGGGTTCTGAAAGTTACTAGCGGGACGGGAAAACAGTTTTTATACCATTACTATTATCACAACCATTGCTTCTATAGCGTTTATATATTTGCTCTTTCAGATAACGAAGGCCTAGAGCGAAGGAGCTATCGAAATCTGTGGTAGCATCGGAATTGCTGTTGAGACCCGTAGCAGGTGACGCTGGCAACTAGTGGCTTTGTGTCGGACTACAGAAACCTATAGGTGAGTAAAACAGCTACGTACACTTTATTACCTTTTCTCCTTTCTTTCTTATCGTCAGACTCACTTCCTTTATCCTTCCACACATTACTAAGTTTCAATCTCTTCTTACTACATCCATTACTTCCCCCTTTTCGTATTTTCATTCATTCTACACTTCCTTTCTTTATCTTTCCAAATATTAAAGTTTCATCCCTTTTCTCTACGCCCATAACTTCCTCCTTTTCTTTTAATCTTCCATTTTTTTACTTTATATATCCATATTTTCTTTCTTCATATTATCATTTTCATACATTTTCATCCTCTCTTTATCCTTTCACAGATTACCAAGTTTCATCCCATTTCTCTACGCCCATAACTTCCTCCTTTTCTTTTAATCTTCCATTTTTTTACTTTTTATATCCATATTTTCTTTCTTCATATTATCATTTTCATACATTTTCATCCTCTCTTTATCCTTTCACAGATTACCAAGTTTCATCCCTTCTCACTACAACCATTAGTTCCTCCTTTTCTTATTATCTTCATTCGTGCTGTATTTTCATATCTCCTCTCTTCTCCATTTATCATCATTCTCTCATTTCCTCTCACGCTTTCTCTCTCTCTCTCTCTCTCTCTCTCTCTCTCTCTCTCTCTCTCTCTCTCTCTCTCCGCGCGGGGCCCTTGCTCGCACGTCACAAAACATCCTTTGACTCTGTTCCCATTTGCATTCTGTGTCGAGCCCCAGATTACATGGAATTCAGAAAGTGCATTTGTACACGGACTCCGCGATATACAAAATTTCACCGACACACACACACACACACACACACACACACACACATAGATATATAGATATATATATATATATATATATATATATATATATATATATATATATATATATATATATATATATATATACAAATATCTATCTATCTATCTGTCTCTCTCTATATCTATGCATCTAAGTATCTATCTATCAATTTGTATATCTATCTGTCTATCTATCTATCTCTGTCACTATCTGTGTATCTGTCTATCTGTATATCTATCTGTCTATCTGTATATCTGTTTATCTACCAATCTATCTATTTATCTATCACTATCTATCTATCTATCTATACATATATACATACATACACACATACATACATACATACATACATATATACGTATTTCTTTCATTTTATTTTCGTGTTTTGATGCACATTATCGCGACAGTTTTAAACAAGATGATTTCGCACAAATATCACGGACCATCGTCACAGTTCGGTGGGTCGGTCTGCGTTTTCGGATCAGTGAGCTTTTCAATAATAATAATAACGATGGGTAAACAACGCGATTTTGTTTTTTTGTTATTTCAGGATGCAAACACATGAGTAAAAAATGTCTTGGTATTTCCCCGCCACAGTACGACTCGCGTCTGTCCAAAATGCTGAAGGTGATCATGGTGGGTGTTGTCCTGAAACAAAACGAAAAATAAATGTGTGTGTGTGTGTGTGTGTGTGTGTGTGTGTGTGTGTGTGTGTGTGTGTGTGTGTAGTTCATCTTCTTGTATCGTCCTGGTCTGAATTTTTTGTTTCTCTACTCTTCAGTTTACTCCCCCCTCTATGGTGCCCGAAAATCACACTACTCTACATTTACTACTGGGAGGACAGGGACGCGGGTGTAAAGTGACTGCCCATCCGTGTACACTATTCTCGGGAATCCAACCTGGTGTCTCCGTTGTGAGCTGAGCCTAACACAGTCATTACGGAGAGCCATAACACACACACACACACACACACACACACACACGCACACATGGGAGGCGGAACACAACCACCGATTGACAACCGATATTTATTCACTGCTAGGTGGACATGTGCCTGGTTGAAGGGAGTCCGCAAATCCGTCTCCACTCCGCCCGGGAATCGAACCCGAGACCACCCGATTGTGAGATGAGCGCTAACTACTGCCCTACGAGTGTGGTGGTGGTGGTGGTTGTGTGTGTGTGTGTGTCATACATAACGAACATGGAGCAACATCTACATCCTCAATAGCTAAAGAGTGAAATTCCTAAAAATGGATGTCTAGTTGTACGTTTCTTCTACACATTTCTGGGGAAGACGAAATTAAGGATAAGGATGGCACTCAATTTGTAAGGTTCTTTAATATTTGAATATCTCATGTCGTAACGGTCCGTTAGTGTGCTGGTTATATCTTTTTGGAGCATAATGTTCTCTTGTCTCGAGGCTTTTACACAAGAGCACTTAGGGAAATTAAATATTCAGTGCAACCCAACCACTGGATGACGGAAGGAGTTTCATTTATGCTCCCCATTATGCGTTTATGATTCACGTCTCTGCTCGGTTACGCCTCACTGTTACCCGGACTGTCTTGAACCCAACCTTTAGCACGGATACCCTTAGCGCACTGATACCTTTACTGCGCATTTCACCCGCACCTACTACACGCACACAACCCGTAGGCGCCCTTTTGCCCTGCCCTTAGAGGGGGAGAGGACGCAGCGACCTCATCGGCCCACCATTTAGTATCCAGTTAACCTTCGATGAAAGGGGAGCGAGATTAGGCCGGAAACCCATCTCCCGCACACTTTGCCCTAAAAATGGTCATAAAGGCTTGTGTTCCTGCGCCCTCTCCCCTTTTCGCCTGTACTCAAGCCGGCAAACTCTGCAAGGCGTGAACACTCGTGCTGCGGGTGCGGGGACGTGTGTGGCGGTGGTGGTCAGGGCGAGAATGAGGGGCGCAGAGAGGGAAAGGTATAGGTGGAGAGAGAACAGGTGTTAGACCTTGAAATAACAGTTGTAAAAGAAGCACAGGCATGAAAATGGACAGGGAAGCGTTGTGCATTTCGTGGTTGCAAAAATCAAGAAAGGAACATTCTCTTTTCTGCCTCTAATATAGCAGGTAAAATAATGCATGTTTCGTGAAAATTGCGAGAGCAGGAAGTGGTGAGCTGAAAGCTTTTGACGGTGAAAACGTTAAATAACACAAATTTTTCACATTTTGAAAATAAAAATAAATGTCATTAAATACAGATGACAAAATACTGCATTTTGTAAGACGAAACGAAAGTATTTTCAACACATGTTTTATTGATCTGATTTCGAAGAAAAGCCGGCTGAAAAGCAAAATGTCCTAGACAAGTTTTGAACAAAGCAGTGGTGTTTGCAGTTCCATGTTATAATGTAGTGCGCGCGTATACACACACACACACACACACACACACACACACACACACACACACACACGAAAGAAAACACCCTATTATTTTAGTCCTTCACGCGTACTTTGCAAAGAAACGTGGAGTATATCACACTATATGACCATAAGAAAATCAAAATATGCGGGTAAGACTTCCCTGAAGCAACATTTACTCGATCGCCCACTTTCCCAGTACATTGTTAGCTGGCTGGAACACACGGGCAGGTATACGGATATCGAAGAACATGACAGGAGCTAAAGCGTGTGCAATCCGGGAGACGACAACCGCTTTATTAGTACACAAAGGTTCAAGCTGGGTACAGTTTCATGTAGTGGTGGGCGGGGCGTGGGGGTCATGCGGAGGTGGAGACAGAGGGAGATACTGAGTCGATAGAGCACAATCGTTCCTTCAATACTCAGCGTTCAGAAGTAGGGGTGGGGATTAGTAGATAGATAGATAGATAGATAGATATATAGACAAACAAACAGATAGATTGATAGAGATAGATAGATAGATATGCTGTGCTTGAGGCAGGTGCGACAGGTAAATGTAAAGGTAAAGGAGAGCGTGGGTGTGTTAATACTCTGCTGTAATTAGCCACTCCAGTGAGCTTCTCTCCCTTCTCCATTGCATTATCATTTGCCTATCCACTTCCAAGGCACACATCTCCTCTCTGATTCAGCCGGCATGTGATTTCTGAATGCCATTAGTTATTGCTCTGCTGGATTGGGCGGTTCTGCATTTGCGAAGTTAATTATTGATAAGAGTGCAGGAAGAGACGCTTTATAGTATTTTTTCATGGTAAGGTATTGAGCAAGGATTGTAGCATTTAGTAAAGCGTGGAAAATAATGGGGAATAAAAAGGAAACGTTATGGGGGGAAAAAAGAGTGAAGGAGGTGGTAGTACAGCGTGAAGAGATGCTTGGTGGTAGATGGTATAGATGTATTTTTCATGGTAAGGTATATCGTAAGGATTGTAGCATTTAGTAAAGGCTGGGAAAGGATGGGGAATAAAAAAAAGAAAGGCTATGGGAGATTATATGATTGGGCGGGGAAGTGGCAAATGGAATTCAATGTCGGGAAGTGTAGCATTTTGAGTGTAGGCAGTAATAACCCCTCACACAATTACTCCTTAAATGACACTCCTCTAAGCAGGTCTGGGCGTGAGAGAGACTTAGGAGTCCTAGTGAGCGCTGACCTCCGTCCTAGGGCTCAGTGCATTCAGGCTAAATATCGGGCAAACAGAGTATTGGGTTTCATCTCAAGGAGCGTAAGCAATAGGAGCGCTGAAGTCATCCTCAAACTTTACTTAGCACTAATTAGACCTCATCTTGATTATGCAGTGCAGTTCTGGTCACCCTACTATAGAATGGATATCAAGATGTTAGAATCTGTACAGAGGGGGATGACAAAGATGATTCAGGGGGTGAGAAACTTGCCTTATGAAGACAGGCTAAAGCAGTTAAATCTACACTCTCTAGAAAGGCGAAGATTGCGAGGAGACTTGATCGAAGTCTTTAAATGGATGAAGGGCTTTAATAAAGGGGATGTCAATAAAATTTTGAGAGTAAAAGAGCCAGGTAGGACACGTGGCAATGATTTTAAGTTAGACAAATTCAGATTCAACAAAGACATAGGCAAGAATTGGTTCACCAATAGAGTGGTGGACGAATGGAACAGGCTTGGGAGCCATGTTGTAGGTGCCAATACCGTAGATACATTCAAGAAGAGGTTAGATAAAGCCATGAATGGTAATGGTAAGGTAAGGTGGGGTTGAGTGTACAGGAGCTGCCTTGTATAGGCCAACCGGCATCTTGCAGATTCCTTGTACGTTCTTATGTTCACAGCGTGAAGAGGTGCAGGGTGGTAAATGGTACAGATGTATTTTTTTTTATGGTAAGGTATATAGTAAGGATTGTAGCATTTAGTAAAGGTTGGAAAAGACTGTGGAATGAGAACGTTATAGGGGGAAAAGAGTGAAGGAGGTGATAGTGCAGCGTGAAGAGGTGCGGGGTAGAGGTAGATGGGAGATGTAGGTAATGGGTTTTGAGAGAGTAATGGCATGTTTGTGGAGAAAATGGATTTGTTGATTGGTTTGGTGCCAGAAAAGTGTGTGTGTGTGTGTGTGTGTGTGTGTGTGTGTGTGTGTGTGAGGAATTGAGTGGTAGTGGTGGTGGTGGTGGTGGTGGGTGGGTGGCGGCGGCGCGGCAGCAAGAGAGGGCCAACTCCACATTTTCCTGGAACGCACAAAGCAACGACAAAATACACTCCAAAAATATATCAAAAGCGCGACAGTCAAACTAGAAGTAAATCCATTTGAAGTGCAAGTCAAACAGACCAAAAATGAGTGATGGATGATTACGTGTCGAACTTTGGACGTAAAATTTCAAAAACATTGAAAACGGGGAAGCAAACAGCCATACGAAAGCGGAAAATGTAATAGTGAGAAGGACAACGTAAATATTACAGAAAGAGTGGATCAATGAGGACTGACTCGCTTGCTCGCTGGCTCGGCTGTGTTGGAAGTGGACGTGAAGATAAAAAGGAGAGAACTGGCGGGTGTAAATGAGGCATCTATATGCTGAGGGGATTAAGGGCAGCGCCGGGGGAGGGTCCGGCGGCATGAGCGGGACTAGCCAGCGCTCGGACGACTCAAGCTGGGAAAGAGAACATGAATCGCTCCCGCACTGTCGCGGAAATGACGAGATTCAACAGGAAATTAGGATTTTTATTTTGTTCGTGCTTCTACAGCTCGTTGTCACGGGAATATTACGGGGAAAGGGAATCATTTAACACAAGCAGAATATTTATGATGGTAAAAAATATATCCCAAACAATTTTACTCTTCATTGACGTTATCGATATTCTGTCGCGCGGGGGAATTCGTGTTAATGGAGTTTAGTTATTCTCCGAAAATTTTATCAATAAATGCCGAAATGCACCTCGTCTATTTTTCAATAATCACTTTGTTATTTAGCGAACTGTGTCCAGAGCGGCGGGTGGCGAGTGTGTGACGATATGGCCTAAAAAAAAAAAAAAGAACCCTGGCAATATGGCTGAAAAAAGACACCTATACATTTTCCCGATATACAGAGTGCGAGAGTGTCCATTAATGTTTCGACAGCGTCAAAATTAGGTGCCTCCGCCAGGTAATGTGTTTATGATTTGTACTAATGAAATGATGACCGGCTTCGTCTAAGGGTATTAAACTGATTTGCTTGAAAACACTGATTGTGATTGAGGGAAGAGGTGGGGGAGGGAGAAGGTGGTGGTGATGGTGGTGTGTGTGTGTTTGTTTGTGTCTGTGGATAGGTGGGTGTATGTCTGTTAGGGGGGGGGGGGGGGACGAGACTGGCTGGTGTAGGTGTGCAAGTGGGTAGGTGGTTGTAAGTGGAGTGGTGGGGTAGGGATATATGTGGTAGGCGTGTGTATGTTTTGTGTTATGTAGGTGGGATGTTGCATGTGTGTGTGAGGGCATGTGTGTGGGCTGACGGGTTGGGAGTAGGAGGCGTGGGTGTGAACGTGTTTGTGGGTGAGTGTGGGTGTGGGTGTTTGTGGGTGGGCGGTAGGGTGTAATTGGGTCCCTTGATGTGCTTGCAGTATTTTTTTTTATAATTACTTGAGGCGCGCCTGGACTCAGTGACTCAATCAGCATCAGTAATTACCGCTGAATGTAAAGCTGTGAGGCGTAATGTTTCTTTTTTTTTCTCTGGGTTTTGAAAGCTGATTGGAATTTCAAATATATGCACATTAAACTCTCCAAATAAACGATCTGCAGAAATTTCGGTTCCTAGTCACCATTATTTATTCTACTATTTTCATATCTTTGCTCAATCCGAAATTGACCTCTCCTTTCGCCACTCACTTCTACTTTCTTTTTATCGGAGCAGTGATTAGCGGGCTTTTATATATATATTTATTTTTGCCCTTCAGCTGCTTCCTACTGTAAAAAAAATACAAGCTCCGTAACTTTCTACATTCCATCAGTTTCCTACCGTCCTTCAACTGGTGTCCTTTCAAGAGTGATGAACTGATGGAAAATGGACCGATGATGACTTCACTTTAAAGGGTAACATCACTAGACAGGAAGGAGGTTTCATACTGACTATCGACCATGTAGGCAGAGGCGCTATCTAGACCATGGAGTTTTTTATGATGAGACCAGCCTCCTGTCATATTCATTAACATTCCGGGGTCCAAGCACATATATTTCAACAAGGCTTTCGCAGGAGTTTTGGGCATTTTTAAGGATGCTTTTATGGCCCTGGTGGTAGTTTACTCTTCTGTACCATGAACCTAAAAAAAACACGCACTATAACCCGATTAGTTTCCTTTTTGGCCTTTGGAAATAATTGATGGGAGAGGTGGAAGCGTCTCTCTTCACTGCATCTGGGTGTCGTTGAATGCGTGGCCATTATCAGCTTCTCTCGAAGGACCCGGATTTTCGCATTTTTCGTCTGCACACCGCCACAGCAACACCGCCTCTACCTCGTCCCGACCTGACCCTACTTCTGCATCCACTAGTAAACACATCACTTACATCAGGGCCAAGAAAAGTGTGTGTGTGTGTGTGTGTGTGTGTGTGTGTGTGTGTGTGTGTGTGTATCATCTATCTCGCGTAAAGAAAACCGCGCAAGTCTGATATATGTAGTTTCTCTCTCTCTCTCTCTCTCTCTCTCTCTCTCTCTCTCTCTCTCTCTCTCTCTCTCTCTCTCTCTCTCTCTCGTGTGGTGTACCTGATCACGAAGCGAATAGACATGCAAGGAAGACCAGAATAAATATAAAAAAAAACCACCAAGACAGCCCTGCGTGTTGAAGGGTGATGAGGCGAGAAGTGAGAGCGAGAGAGGCCGTGCAAAAAATACCGAAAAGAAAAAGCAGGTTAATGGAGTGGAATTCGTGAGCAAGAACCCTCGTCTATAATGCAGAAGGCAACACCGTCTCCGGCTCCTTCAGACACTTCCTACCCAATATAACCTGGGCGTGTGTGAAGGGAAAGATGGTGTGGCCGTGTCTGGAGGAGGTGCGGAGGAGGAGATGCGGGCGTGTGGTGTTGGTGGTGGTGGGCATTGCGGGCTTTGGGTTAGGATTCTCAAAGTGGTATTATCAAGCGCTTCGGGTTGTTGCGACCATTTTTTAATGCCAGAGAGGAGCTACATCGGGTTATCAAGCGTGTTTTTCTCGTTCATAGCGCGGAAGCCTAGCAAAATTACCACCAGGGTCATGAAACCACCAATGGAAACTTCGACTCTTTCCGCGAGAGCCTTTTGAAATAGATGGACTTGGTGTTTTTCTCGTTCATAGCGCGGAAGCCTTGCAAAATTACCGCCAGGGTCATGAAACCACCAATGGAAAATTCGACTCCTTCCGCGAGAGCCTTTTGAAATAGACGGACTAGGTGTTTTTCTCGTTCATAGCGCGGAAGCCTTGCAAAATTATCACCAGGATCATGAAACCACCAATGGAAACCCCGACACCTTCCGCGTGACCCTTTTGAAATTGATGGAGTAGGTGTTTTTCTCGTTCATAGCGCGGAAGCCTTGCAGAATTACCACCAGGGTCATGACGCCACTAATGGAAACCTCGACACCTTCCGCGATAGCCTTTTGAAATTGATGGACTAGGTCTCTGAAGAGTTTAATAATATGGACCTCAGATGCCTCCGTCTTCCACATCAACTATTTCCAAAGGCCAAAAAGGAGATCAGTCGGGTTCTAAGGAGTATGTGTTTTGATTCATGGTGCAGAAGAAGGATCAAACTACTACCAGGGTGAGAAAACTACTCATGGAAATGCTCAAAACTCCTACGAAAGCCTTGTCAGATATGGTTCGCTGGTGGTGGTGGTTAAGATGATGACGATGAAAGTGGTGAAAACGGTGGATGAGAGAGCAAGAAATGTAGAAATGAGAGAGAGAGAGAGAGAGAGAGAGAGAGAGAGAGAGAGAGAGAGAGAGAGAGAGAGAGAGAGAGAGAGAGAGAGAGAGAGAGAGAATGGGGGAGGTGTGGCCTTGGGGAAGAGAATTATTCATTTATTCATGCATCCTCGACAAGTCTCCACGGAAAGAGGGGTGTGATGAGCCTCGAAATGAACACAGGGAAGGCTTGTTGCTGTTGTTGTTGTTGTTGTTGTTGTTGTTGTGGTTGTTGTTGTGGTTGTTGTTGTGGTTGTTGTTGTTGTTGTTGTTGTTGTTGTTGTGTCAGTCGTGCTCGGTTAATACGCCCGCCCCGACAGCCAGCTATATATACCCGAGCCGTCCCTGGCCATAATACGCCTTCCAGGAAATAAAATAAAATAAAATATAATATAACGAGAACCACAACGTTCCCAGCGCGCGGCACATACTTGGCAGAGCGTGCTTGAAGGCGATGAAACGAAACGATGCTTCCTCCTCCTGAAAGTAACAATGTAATAATGAACACACACACACACACACACACACACACACACACACACACACACACACACACACACACACACACACACACACACACACACACACACACACACTCAAACAAACAAACAAACAAACAAACACCCTACACGTATTCCTGACCGTCTTGGAGATCGGCCCAACATTCTAGACCTCTTCCTTACCTCAAACCCTTCTGCTTATTCTGTCAAACTGTTCTCTCCGTTGGGCTCCTCCGATCACAATCTTATTTCTACATCCTGTCCTATCGCTCCTGTACATCCTCTGGACCCACCGAAGAGGCGATGCTTCTGGCATTTTGCTTCAGCTCGGTGGGACGACCTGAGGATGTACTTTTCCGATTTCCCGTGGAATGATTATTGCTTCCAGGATAGAGACCCCTCTGTGTGTGCTCAGCGCATCACAGAGGTGATTGTCTCTGGAATGGAGGCATACATTCCTCGTTCTTTCTCTACTCCTCACGCTAAAAAGCCTTGGTTTAATCACGCTTGTTCTCGTGCTGTCAATGATAGAGAGGTAGCTCACAAAAGATACCAGAGCCTTCAAACTAATGCTAATTATGAACTTTACATTTCTGCCCGAAATCGTGCCAAATCTATTCTCCGACTAACCAAAAATTCTTTCATTAATAGAAAATGTCAAAACCTTGCTTTCTAACTCTTCCTGTGACTTCTGGCATCTAGCCAAAACATCTCCTCCAACTTCACTTCTTCATCTTTCCTCCACTCAGTCCTGACGGCAACACTGCCGTATCATCTATCTCTAAGGCTTAACTCTTCTATCAAACTTTTTCGTAAAACTCCACTCTTGACGATTCTTGGAATATTCCTCCTACTCATCCCCCATCTGAATCATTTATGCCTGTTATAAAGATTCTTCAAAATGATGTTTTCTATGCCCTCTGGCCTCAATCCTCAGAAGGCTTATGGACCTGATGGAGTGCCTCCTATTGTCCTTAAAAACTGTGCCTCCGTGCTGTCACCCTGCCTGGTCAAACTCTTTCGCCTCTGCCTGTCAACATCTACCTTTCCTTCTTGCTGGAAGTATGCCTTCACACAGCCTGTACCTAAGAAGGGTGACCGCTCCAATCCCTCAAACTACCGTCCTATTGCTTTACTGTCTTGTCTATCTAAAGCTTTTGAATCAATCCTTAACCGTAAGATTCAAAAGCACCTTTCCACTTCTGACCTTCTATCTGATCGCCAGTATGGGTTCCGCAAGGGGCGTTCTACTGGTGATCTCCTAGCCTTCTTAACTGACTCTTGGTCATCCTCTCTTAGCCGTTTCGGTGAAACTTTTGCTATTGCGCTGGACATATCAAAAGCTTTTGATAGGGTCTGGCACAAATCTTTGCTTTCTAAACTACCCTCCTACGGTTTCTATCCTTCTCTCTGTACCTTTATCTCCAGTTTCCTTTCTGACCGTTCTATTTCTGCCGTGGTAGACGGTCACTGTTCTTCCCCTAAATCTATTAACAGTGGTGTCCCACAGGGTTCTGTCCTATCTCCCACTCTTTTTCTGTTGTTCATTGATGATCTTCTTTCCAAAACGAACTGTCCTATCCATTCCTACGCCGATGATTCCACTCTGCATTATTCAACTTCTTTTAATAGAAGACCCACCCTTCAGGAACTTAACGACTCAAGGCTGGAGGCTGCAGAACGCTTAGCCTCAGACCTTACTATTATTTCCGATTGGGGCAAGAAGAACCTGGTGTCCTTCAACGCCTCAAAAACACAGTTTCTCCACCTATCCACTCGACACAATCTTCCAAACAACTATCCCGTATTCTTTGACAACACCCAGCTATCACCTTCCTCAATACTAAACATCCTCGGTCTATCCTTAACTCAAAATCTCAACTGGAAACTTCATATCTCATCTCTTACTAAATCAGCTTCCTCGAGGCTGGGCGTTCTGTACCGTCTCCGCCAGTTCTTCTCCCCTGCACAGTTGCTGTCCATATACAGGGGCCTTGTCCGCCCTCGTATGGAGTATGCATCTCATTTTTGGGGGGGCTCCACTCACACAGCTCTTCTGGACAGAGTGGAGGCAAAGGCTCTTCGTCTCATCAGCTCTCCTCCTCATACTGATAGTCTTCTACCTCTTAAATTCCGCCGCAATGTTGCCTCTCTTTCTATCTTCTATCGATATTTCCACGCTGACTGCTCTTCTGAACTTGCTAACTGCATGCCTCCCCCCCTCCCGCGGCCCCGCTGCACTCGACTTTCTACTCATGCTCATCCCTATACTGTCCAAACCCCTTATGTAAGAGTTAACCAGCATCTTCACTCTTTCATCCCTCACGCTGGTAAACTCTGGAACAATCTTCCTTCATCTGTATTTCCTCCTGCCTACGACTTGAACTCTTTCAAGAGGAGGGTATCAGGACACCTCTCCTCCCGAAACTGACTTATCTTTCGGCCACCTCTTTGGATTCTTTTTAGGAGCAGCGAGTAGCGGGCTTTTTTTTTTTATTGGTGTTTACTTTTTTGTGCCCTTGAGCTGTCTCCTTTGCTGTAAAAAAAAAAACACACAAAAAAAACACATATAATAACTGTGTGTGTATCTTTTCTCAATCATTAATTAGGTTGTTTATTTTTTTGTTTACTTATTTATTTACTTATTAATTTATTTACTTATTTGTTTACTTAGTTATTTATTCATTTATCTAGTTAATATTTGTATACTGGATGGGGAAATTCAATACTGCTTCCACCCACGAGCTCGACCTCATAACAATCTCACAACATCCTCATAGCACTACCAAGTCCAGGCCCTCAGAGAGTACCCAGTTGACCTGATGCCTCTATACCTTGATCCCTCCACCCCTTCCCTCTCCTTCCTCCCTGAACACTGTCCTTCCTGTCTCACACACCGACGCCTCACTGCCCCTGCCCACCCACCCATCCATCCCCTCTTGACCCCCACCGAGAACCACCATCACATCTCAACACGTCCCCCTCCACCCCCTTCCCTTACCAGCCCGCCGCCTTCGTCCCTATCGTCCCCTCGTGGCGGTAAATGGCTCGGGGCGGCCACGAGTCGATACTTCCCGGGTTCACGTCGAGAGGGAGGGACGGTTGACAACACTGATTGGGTCACGCGTCAAAAGGCTCGTTGGTCCATCTCTCCTCTGTTCTGTTAGCTTTCTATTCCTCTAATTGCGTGTATGCAGTATTGGTATGTCATCAAACGAAAATCTCGCTAGTTGTATGGCTATTGAAAGTCCGTTGTACCATGCAGGGGGGGGCTGTTTTGTGGAGTGGTTTGTCTGTTCCACGGCTTGGTATAGGGGGGAATAATCTTTTTAGGGTAAGTTGTGAACATGAATTTATTTTGTTGTTGTTCGTTCTTCGTATAAAAACAATATTTGGATTTGCTATCAAAATTTCCTTTACATATGAATAGCATTATATATTTTTCACTTCGGATATAGATGCCACATAAGGCTCAAAGTGACATCCGTGCCCTTCGTGTTACCTTTCTGCCTTATTATACATACGTAGAATCAATGATAACACTCTTTGGCATACGGGGAGAACTAGTAAGAGAGAAAAATAAAAATTGCTCTATTAGCTAATGGGGCGACATATAAATCTTGGGGGAAGCAACAAATGAATATAAAGTTTACATAAAAGAACTAAAAACAGACTCGTGACTGAACAGGAAAATATAATAACTGATGAAAACACAGTGGAAATAAATGTAAAAGAATGTGATTTTTACCGTGAATTATACTTTTTCTCTTTTCCATTATTTTTCTTTCTGAGCGGGGAAATAAACAAATAATGGCAACAAGAAAACAAGACAAACGAAAAAGATAAAGGACGTGAGATTTGTACATTGAATTACACTTTATTTCTTCTTTTTCCCGGCACCTTTTTCTTTCTGAGCGGGGAAATAAATAACTCATGAAGACACCAAGAAAACAAGACAAACGAAAAAGCTAAAAGAACATGAGATTTATACAATGAATTAAACTTTATTTCTTCTTTTTCCCGGAACCTTTTTCTTTCTGAGCGGGGAAATAAATATCTAATGAAGACACCATGAAAACAAACAACAAAGATAAAAGAACGTGATATATTTACAACGAATTACACTTTTTTTTCATCTTTTTCCGGCACTTCTTCTTTCTCCGCGTTTTTATTTCTCTTTCCCTTACTCCGCGCTGCTCGGAATAACAGTGTCGGCGACAGATCGTCCTCGCCCAACCAAGGAACGTATTCAAATTGTGTAAAACTTTTGCGGCCCAACGACCAAAGTCCCCAACGGGCGGTCTGAGCCATCTGCGGGGCGGCCTCGGTCTCCATCTCGGTCTCTCGGTCTGTCTGTATTATACTTCTTTCTCTCGCCGTTAGTTTGCTTGTCCAAGTGGGTCTGTTTTTGTATCTGTCTATCTGTTTGTCTATGTCTGTTACCGTTTGTTTGTGTCAATCCGTCTGTTTTTGTAGCTGTCTGTCTGCTTGTCTCTCTGTTTGTATGTATGTCTGGTTTTCTGTCACTGTCTATCTGTCTATCTTTCTGTCTGTCTGTATTTCATTTTTTCCTTCCTTCCTTCATTCTTTCTTTCTTTCTCTCTCTCTCTCTCTCTCTCTCTCTCTCTCTCTCTCTCTCTCTCTCTCTCTCTCTCTCTCTCTCTCTCTCTCTCTCTCTCTCTCTCTCTCTCTCTCTCCCCACCCTCTTTAAAAGCGCACCTCTAACCAAATAAAAACACTCCCACCGCTCCCCTAAACGCTCTCAGTCGATTGGGGAATGTTGATTTTCTTGAAGTTTTGGGTCCTCGGCGGTTCCGTTCATCGCTTCAACGCATATTAGGCAAACAGAAACAATAGTTGCCTCTTACATTTGACTCGGATCCCTGGAAAATGTAATAAAAATGCACCCGCGAGCCAACAGAGGAAGAAGAAGAGGAGCAGGAGGAAGAGGAGGGAGAGGATAGGGTTGAGGCAAGTGGAGGAGGAGGAAGAGGAGGACGAGGAGATGGAGGTAAAGGCAGAGTGAGTGAAAGGGGAAAAGGTAAAGGGTTGGGTGGGTCACTCTGTTGGGTTATTGCCTGTTTGTTGGTTTGTGGAAAGGGCGGGAGAAGAAGGAAAACGAGGAAGAGGAGGGAGAGAAAGTATAAGAATAGGAGGAAGAAGGGAGAGAGAAAAGTATGAAACGTGGGGATGGGAGAAGAGGTAATACGAGGAGGAGGAGAGAGAGAAAGTATAGGAATAGGAGAAAGAAGGGAGAGAGAGAGGAATGGAACAAGAGGATGGTAGACGAGGGAAGACGGAAGGAAAGTATTGGAATAGGAGGAAGAAGGGAGAGAGAAAGGGATGAAACGGAGGGATTGGAGAAGAGGTAAGACGAGGAGGAGGAGAGAGAGAAAGTATAGGAATAGGAGAAAGAAGGGAGAGAGAGAGGAATGGAACAAGAGGATGGTAGACGAGGGAAGACGGAAGGAAAGTATTGGAATAGGAGGAAGAAGGGAGAGAGAAAGGGATGAAACGTGGGGTTGGAGGTGAAGACAGGAAGAGCAAACGGAGTGAAGGAAGGGAAAGGATGTGGAAAGGTTAATCGACAGAAGAGTGGTAAGTAGGAACGAACGAGTAAGAAGTAGGAAGAGAAAGGAAAGTAAAAGGAGTAAAAGACTTGGGAGAGAGAGACGAAGGTAGAGGATCGCAGAAAAAGAGGACGAGGGAAAAAAGGAAGTAGTTGTAAGAGAAAGAAAGTGAGAGAAAGGAAGGTACGGGACAGTGGTCTTCAGGTTTTTCTGTAGAGGTGATATACCCTCTCACCCAGAATATGAGGGGAAATTACCACTTAATTTATATAGTTAATCGTGGCTAAGGCATAACTAGCTCTATCTATGAATGTGGAATTAAGTGGAACTCTACTCTCTGGTATATATGCATACACCAGCTCGAGATAATTTATGCAAGAAGGTTTTGCACTACCGTACTACTTGAAGAAAACAGTATTATGACAACTGTCTAGTACCATGAAAATTTCACTCGCTTCTCCGCTTACTCTGGGGGGTACGCGTTCCCCGGGCTGAGAACCACTGTACCCTACGTAGGTGAGGAAAGGAGGAGGAGCTCTGGAAATGAGGTGCAGGTAATACAAGCTAATTTTGTTGTTGTTGACAGTCCTTGAGGTTTGGGGGAAGTGTGTGTGTGTGTGTGTGTGTGTGTGTGTGTGTGTGTGTGTGTGTGTGTGTGTGTGTGTGTTCAAAGAATCTGATGGTATAACGAGCCTCCCCAAAACGCTTAGCAGCCTCATTTTTGCTCACGACCCCAGGGTTGGGAACCACTGTCTGAGAGGCTCCATGTTTACGTATGTTTCATCATGTTTTGCTAGGTGCGAGGCTATCAGTGTCACTCTTAATTCCGAAAAGTTGTGTAGTTTGGTACACACACACACACACACACACACACACACACACACACACACACACACACCACAGGGTCACAAATTATTTTCTTTCGTGAGTTGAAAGAAAAAAGAACTTACGATTCCCAAAATGTGTCTTGCATACCCGACTTGCAATGTACAAGTATCGTTAGGTAGATATAAAGCCACCTAGAGCAGAACCACAATGACACATGCTCGCCCTCTCCATTTATTACAGTCTGCCTTAAAACCTCAGTTGTTATGGATTGTTACCCGGCATTACGGGAAGTGATGGGTTTATTGAGTATGTTTTGTACTTAAAACAATCAGTTCATACATTGAGAAGTATACAGGTTAACTTCATTAATGATATGCCAAGTTCTTATGACATAGTTCATGTTACTGAGATTTTCTGCCATTTTGTTTACATGTTATCAGCTCTTCCTGCGTTCGGATGGCGACCTGGCTTGGACTTCCTTCATTGTATTTGAAACTTTTTCACTCAGGCACTTCAAACAACGTGTAGTACTAAAAGAAAATGAAAAAAAAAATATATGTGCATTGATAAGAATACCAATGTTTTTGTTTATTTGAGAAGATTACGTAGAAACTCTGGAAAAATGTTATGCTACACGAACGCTGGTGACGTCAGGGATACAGACTTACATACCAGACTGCTCGCTTAGGCCCTCCAAATGAAGTCGGCCTGCAGCCATGGGTGTGCCCAGTTCATCCAAAACCGACGACTTCACACACCTCACTCCCACCCTGTTTCCTCACCCCAACATTAATTTTTAAGAAAACCTAAGACCACCATCATCTTTCTAAGAAAACTGCATCACACTAGCTTAAAATTGTAACAGTAATGTAAAAATACACATATGAAAATCAGAGTGAAATGAAGTAAAGTACAAATTTTCTTGCACTTATTTTCCTCCAACTCCTTAGTACTCAACTGGTTTTTGTCGCATCCCTTTTTTAAGCACAGATCCTAAATCTGCATGCTTTTCTGTGTCGATTCGTGCGTCCCATCAATAGCCTACTCTTATAATCATATTGTTGTGCTCTCTCTCTCTCTCTCTCTCTCTCTCTCTCTCTCTCTCTCTGTCTCTCTCTCCTCTTTCTCTCCTCTTTCTTCTCCCTCCTTTTCTTCTCCCCCTTTCTATTCTTTCTTTCCTTTCCTTCTTTCTTTCATATGTCAAGAGACACGGCCGTCACGGCGCGACTTATGTTCAGAGGCGATTTTGAGCCTATGTATATTTTTATCTCGGGACGGTACCTTACAGGCCTACACCATCAGAAGCAGAAAAGCATGCAGATTTAGGATCTGTGCTTATAAAAGTGATGTGACGAAAATCAGCTGAGTACTAAGGAGTTGAAGCGAATTAAGTGCAAAAAAATGTGTATTCCCTACTTCATTTAACTCTGATTTTTGTATGTGTATATTTACATTATTGTTATAATTTTATGCTAGTGTGATGCAGAATTTTCTTAGGAAGATGATGGTGGTCTCAGTTTTTCTTAAAAAAATGAATTTTGGGATCAGGAAATAGGGTGGGAGTGAGGTGTGTGGAGTCGTCGGTTTTGGATGAACTGGGCACACCCTCGGCTGCAGGCCGGCGTCACTCAGCACAATACAGGATACACAATAGGGGACGAGCAGTCTACTAAGTCTGTGGTCAGGGAGGCCATGATCGTGAGGACGGCTCTGCGCAGTTTTCCCAGCACCCTCGCCAGAGGCACGCCGGCGGTAGTAGATAGATGTGCTTAGTTCCATTTTATTTTTGTGTGTGAGATTTACCAAGAACTGCCGGCAAGTTTGAAGGCTCCAGGATGCTGATGAGGTGCACAGCAAGGTATATGTTTCCCCATTTCCTTTGTGTATGTTTGTTCCCATAAATTATGTACAGTGTATGTTTGTGTTTGCAGTTCCATTGATAAATAGTCGATAGGAGAAGTATATCTTGCCTTTTTTTAGTAGCAGCATTCAAAGTTGCTGTCTATTTTTCGGTGGTTGGTGTAATAGACAAGGCAGCGTGTATTAATGAGGTAGACATAGAGGTGACACTGACTCTTATGTTGTGTTCCGATCTCGCAGCCATCTTTGTTTTGGTTATACTTGTCATCCTCGTCGAGTAGGCTGACCCCCTTGGTCACTGTGCCGGGCCATGGTGTGGCTCGGGGCTGCACCAATAAAGGTTGGCTTGTTTCGAGGCAGTGAAATATAACCAGTCACAGGTAAAGCAGCTGAATAGTGGAAAAATTGTGGCGTAGGTGGCGGGGCTGAGGCCGTGGTGACTACTCCTGCCCCCTCCCCAAGGTAGTGTGGTCGTTAGGTTGTTTAGTGATTGGTATGGTCTATAGGCCAAGAATTACTTGTGTGGAAAGATTTAAAAAATCAGCACTCGACATAATCATTTTCATGTAACTCGCGAAGGGTTAGTGGGCAAACCCCAAATTCAAGATAGCCGACATGGCCACTGCTTACAGCAGCACAGCTGTTGAAGGTTGACTGCTGCTCCCAAATTCAAGATAGCCGACATGGCCACTGCTTACAGCAGCACAGCTGTTGAAGGTTGACTGCTGCTGACCCCCCAAGGCATTTTGTGGTTGTTTGGTTGTTCGGTGGTTGATATAGTTAAGGCCAGGGATAGGTTGAAGGTAACCAATAAAAACAAAAGCACCACGCAGCATTATAGTCATCGTCTTGCCGCCAGAATCGTAACCACCCATTAAACTAAACTCCCGTTGCCAGAGCAATGTTATGCACTTTTTATTGATTTTCGTTTTGCATTTAAACTTCCTTATTCAATGTAATATATATTTGTGAGTTTGTTTGAGTGTTTGACTGATTGATTGATTGATTGATTGTGTGTGTGTGTGTGTGTGTGTGTGTGTGTGTGTATGTGTGTGTGAGAGAGAGAGAGAGAGAGAGAGAGAGAGAGAGAGAGAGAGAGAGAGAGAGAGAGAGAGAGAGAGAGAGAGAGAGAGAGAATTATCACTTTTTAGGAGCATCAGCTCTGAGTGACCTTTTAAGTCTTATAGGTATAATTATATATTTTTTGAGGTGCATGTTGTATGTGCATATGTATGTATGTATGTGTGCCTGTGCATCTGTTTGTACGTATATTTATGTGTATGCATAATGTTATCATGTTATCATATACTGATATGAACAAACAGGAAAATATACATGAATATAAATTGCTTAATAAAAAGCAACACCGGGAAATTATTATTCCTCCACATTTGTCGATCACATGAGTCTTTCTTAAAGCAAAGCATTAATCGATCGCTCAGGTCAAGATTTCCGTCACCAAGAACTACGCCCATGGAAAATGTAAGCTTCTTTGTTCTGAGCGGGTGACCGGCCGAGTGCTTTCACGGGTAAATGCACTGATTGCAATATGAGCTATGATGGACTCTATGCTGCTTATATATATATATATATATATATATATATATATATATATATATATATATATATATATATATATATATATATATAATTAGACAATTCGGTGGAACTGTTATGTTCGCTGTCAGGCGTGAGCCCCGAGGGGGGAGATAAGGGGGGGGGGGGGGGGGGGGGGTCGTGTGTAGTTTCTCGGTGGCGTATCCGTAATGTGGCGGTCAGCCGCTATAATTGCAGCGGTAATATCAGAGTCAATACTGGACGAGCTCGGCACTGGGAATGCTCCAGCTGATGGCGGGTTAAAAAGCGACCCCAATTTCATTACCTTTATCATAATATTATCTTGTGTTTGATGTGTTCTTTTTCACTAGTCCTTTGCTTTTGTACTTTGAAATACAATACCCTTATGTGAATATATATACAGAGACCAGTCACAGAGCACTTAACTTTGAAATACTATAACCTTAAAAACGAAACTAACATCAGTATATATGCATCCCCTCTCTCTCTCTCTCTCTCTCTCTCTCTCTGTCGGGACCCAGAAGACGAGGAAACAGAGAGGAATGACAGACATACAACAGTGTAAACATCTCATAGAACAAACGATAACAAAAGAGGGGAAACAACGAGGGCAAAGGAAAACAGATACCCAGAGAGGAATGACAGATATACAACTGTGTAAACATCTGACAGGACAAACACTAACAAGAAGGGTGACATATACAAGAGTGCAAACATCTCATAGGACAAACGATAATAAAAAGGGGAAACAACGAGGGTAAAGGAAAACAGATATCCAGATTTAGATACAGAAAACAGATACCCAGTAGGCGTGGTCAGAAAGTGTGAACAACCATTGAAAAAGACTGAACCTGTGACGTCAGTCATGACGACATTTTATACACGAATAGCAGGAGAAGTAAAACAATACAACATAATGAGCGAGCCAGTGGGTGTGACAGGAAGTATTGGCCACTGGTTATGTAGAAAATTAAGGCGTGTCAGGGATGTAAGTCCGCCTCAAGCAAAAGAAAAATGTGACCTAGAAATCAGTGGTATGAGCAGACCGAGCTTGGTTCTCGCCTCAAGCAGACCTGCTACTCACTCAACTGAGAATGGCTGTTGTGATCTTAACCGTGAGTAGAAATTCGAGAATCTAAGGGAAACCGACTGTATTGTCCTGGAGATTATATTGTGAGGAAATGTGTTGTAGGATTGTGAGTGGTACAGGATAGTGATTATTTGTTTGCAATGTTAAGCAGAGATGGAAACCACTGCGTGTGGTATAATTTGGCGTTTCCGTGAATTGCAGTAGATTATACTATAGGATGTGTTACTAGGATTTGTGAGGAGAGCACATAATGATTGTGATGTAAGCAGAGAGATACAAACCACTGCGTGTGGTATGATTTGGTATTTTTTATTATTGGCAACAATTGAGCACATGTTATAGTATTATGTTTAAGACATGTCGTTTGTCATATGTTATATCCATTGCTGAATGTGCCAGAGTGTTATGATCGTCTGAGCATAAAATATTGCGTAAGGCAATTATTTTCATTTAATCTTAAATAAATGTATATTATATTTTTCCCTTGTCTATCCCCGAACACTGATCTCCAATAACAACTTAAACCGGATCACGCTACCAGGGATAAGAGTCTGTGAGAATATTTATGGATTTATTAATGAGTGATAAAAGATTTGTTTTAATACAAGAAAAGAAATGTCCAAAATCTCTCTCTCTCTCTCTCTCTCTCTCTCTCTCTCTCTCTCTATATATATATATATATATATATATATATATATATATATATATATATATATATATATATATATATATATATTTGGACAGAAGGTTTTCTCAGATACATGATTTGTTGAAAGTGATGGCTAGGTCAGCGTTTATTATTTTCTTCAATGTACTTTCTAGTCTTAGTAGTGTCTTATTCTCTCTTGATAGTTGTATGACTTCGCCATAGCTAGTCATTTGAATCATATAATAAACGCCGACCTAGCCATCACTTTCAACGAATCATATATATATATATATATATATATATATATATATATATATATATATATATATATATATATATATATATATATAAAACACACACACACACACACACACACACACACACACACACACACACACACACACACTATCATATATTATAACAATAGATTCACATAGAGAGCAGTCACTCGGTCATGCACGTAAAGCATTTGCATACAGCCCAATTAAAGCAATAAATCAATAAATCAGAGTCGCAAGAGAATGCATTTGCTGAATAATATAATAGCCTCAGACATATGGAGTGAAGAACTACCACACCAACGCAGGTTGACTGTGCATTACAATGACCTCCAGCAAACATGACAAGAACAGGCACACGAGTGTCCTGCGCAACAGTAGAGGCCGTGAACGCTCCGTTTGCCCGCACCAACAAACCTTTTATTCTGTTTAGCTACCTGTCGATGCTGCGTCGCACACCTGATGGCTAACGAGGAGCCGCGTGTCAGGGGTGAATGATTATATGTTCCGCACTACAATGTTATGCCTCAGAGTGCTGGGATGCGCTCATGCACATGCACGAGGCAGGCGACGCACTATTGAGATATATCATGTACCAGAAAGGAAGCCATCCACTCGCGCATTGAAATATTTATGATGCTTGCCGTTTTCCTCATTCTTTTTCTTTAATTCAAATGGGTTGGTTTAATTGACTGTAGAGTCGTGACAACATATTCTGAATAGAAAGCTGTGACCTGATATTGTGTCTTTATAAAAGCTTCTCTTGGTTTTAGTCAGGCAGTCGTTTTGACGAATAGGGGAATGCTAACTTTTATATTTGCAAAATTATTATCTTTTCAATTTATATTGTTGTGACAGAACACATTTCACGTAACTTTAAACAATAGTTTATATATTAGCATCTTTACTCATACATTTCTTCCGTATTTACCTTATTAAAGTCTCATGGATGTAGACTGAAATGTCTTGGTTTCGGTGATTGTCACTTTGCTAATTGTGTTGATATCATCGCGTTGGAGTTTGCATAATGGCTGGCGCTGCGTCTTGGGGCGTTCCCCTCAGCCTGGCGCTGCTTGATTGCATTAATATGCGTGGTAAATACCGAGGCAAGAATATTAGCACGAGCGATCGCGGCGACTGTTTACCTAATCAAGGTATCCGATGTATTGTGGGTCTTCCGCCGCCAACTGCTCGAAGTATATTGATGGAATTGTTAATATCACCACGTATTGCTCAATAACGCATTGTCTAATTATTCATTCACTCTGCTTATCCTTTCCGTCAGTCTGTCTGTCTACCTTTCTGTCTGTCTGTCTTTGACTGTCCGTCTGTCTGTCTGTTTGCGGGTTGTGTGTATTTTTTTCTGTGTGTGTGTGTGTGTAAGTATTTTAACACGTATGCAGGCGTGTATGCACTCGTAAGCCGATCATGACAGGCGGATCACTGGGCTTCTAAATAATTTTCTATTTATTTTTTAGCTTTACATCGTGCATGATATTTCACCGTGACGTTATGAAACAGTGAATAGAAACTACACACACACACACACACACACATGACTTTACCTAGCGCTCCTTCCTGAAACCTAGGCAATGTAGAGTGTGTGTGTGTGTGTGTGTGTGTGTGTGTGTGTGTCGCAGCATAAGACGAGAGAGAGAGAGAGAGAGAGAGAGAGAGAGAGAGAGAGAGAGAGAGAGAGAGAGAGAGAGAGAGAGAGAGAGAGAGAGAGAGAGAGATCTGACAGGAGTTGGTCTTTTCGCTTGGCACGTTCATTCGTACCTCACGTTGGTAAGAGGCGCCGCGTGCTTCACTGAGCCCAGGAACTCTGAAGGTAAACACGCGCCGCTCTGTGTCTTTATCATCACTCCGTCCTGCGGTTCAAAGGCGGCGTGGCATTAGCGTAGTTCTTCGTGCTTAAGTACTGAGACCTTGCACCACCTATCTATTTCCTCCACATACGGCTTCAGAGCTAAGGGAGAAGGTCATGGGCAATATACAAGGGAAAAACAACAACAAAAAGAAAAAAAACACGCTAGACCTGTTTCCTTTACACACGGCGTCAGGGTGGCAGTAGTCGGCTTTTTTTTTAACAGGAAAGGAAACAGTTCAAGGGCAATAAACAAAGAAAAAGCAAAATAGAAAACAGTTCGTTCGGCTCTGCTCCTGCAAACGTAAACAGGGGAGGGCCAGAGAGAGGTCGGATGGAGAGTTAAGTGTCTTGGCTGGATTTCGTTGACCAAATAACGAAATCCACTTCTTATATCAGTATCTCGTCATGACACGTCTAGAGGCTCATTGTTTTATCGTTGACAAATCATACTGTTGCTGATGAATAGACTAAATCGGGCTGTTTATACTCCGAAAGTTTATTTAACATGACAGATTATTGCTTGCCGATTCATGGTAGAGCGAAGGCTTCTCCCACCCGCCGTGCTCTGTGATCAAAGCCGTCTGAGGGCCTTATTTTTATAAATTTCATTATCTTGGCACTCACATATGACAATATTTTTGTAGAAGTTTTGATCATTTCATTTTTGTAGTTTATGATCCTGCTGGTAATTTGATCCTTTTCTTTATCATGAACCTAAAAATTACTCATGAGAACAAACTGACCTTTATTTTGGCCTTTGAAAATATTTAATGTGAGCGGCAGCGTCTGGAGAATACCAGCCTTTTTCTCACCTCGCCGGCATGTCACCACTGATTGATCCGCCGGCAGGAAGCACCGCCCCGCACCTTGTTTGAAAGGGTCAGTCCAGGCAATGACTTTTGTTTATTCCTTATGCAGCCAACAAACTAGGCCAGTCGATGAGTGGTCATATGAGTGACCGACAAGCTTAGGTCGGCCACATCCACCGCTATTAAAGCTGCCTGGGGGGTGGGGAGGATGAACAAAGCCTCAAATAGGATTAGTGTGCATCATGGGGAAGTGTATAGGGATTATTGTAAAGCTGAGAGCAGAGGGTTTCCAAGGAGTGATAAACGAATATAACATGGTACTTTGTTTTCAGTGGAGAAATAATAACAGCGAAGAATGGGATACTTGCAGATCCTGAGTGCTGTTTCTAAGGAAGTAATTAAAAGCGTTTACTGACTGTAACCTATTGGTAACCTCTCTTTTGGGCACTCGTTTCTACTTTCTTTATAGGAGCAGTGATTAGCGGTATTTTTTTTTTATTTACTCTTGCCCTTGAGCTGTCTCCTTTACTTAAGAAAATAAATTAGGTAGGGATTATCTACATCTGACATTTCACGTTTGCATTTTTTACTTAGGGAATTAGACTGCTGACCTTTTGCCTATAAACGATTAACTTACAAATTCTCCATACATACAGTACTCTCTACTTTCTCACCTCCAATCGTAATATCGGTTGATTAAATAAATTGATGCATTGGTATATAATAAATGTTAGCTGTGAATTTATAGTACACATATAAAAATGTTTAGGGTAGTCAACTTATGTGCGCGTGTGTGTGTGTGTGTGTGTGTGTGTTTGTGTGTGTGTGTAAGAGAGAGAGAGAGAGAGAGAGAGAGAGAGAGAGAGGCGGATGATTAATGGGGTATCTTCGTTACTCCCAAAATTCATAGAGGTAGATAAGAGAATTTAGTGAACTCTATTACATTTCGTCGTGTTAGCCTACTCTTTCAGGCCGCCCTTGATAAGAACAAAGAAAGAAGAAGAAAGAAGAAAGAAGTATGATAAGTAATAATAATGAGAACAAAAATCAACAGAGAGAGGAAGAAAAAAAAAATAATACCTAACAACAACTAAAGCAAAAACATAAATAAAATAAAATAAAATAAAACAATAATCGAGAACTCCATGTTGTATGTTAACTCCCTTCGTTTTCCATAAGGTGGTA
>NW_026111800.1:315000-341855 GCF_024679095.1 Eriocheir sinensis
AGTCAGCGTACTCGTAACACACTCAGAAAAATACCAAACGTATCACACAAACACGGACACATGTACCCGGACTCATACTTTCCACGCAACACACGTGACTGGAACAGCCTCCCCCTACAGACTTTAGACTGCGGTACAATAGACTCTTTCAGAAAACAAATACACACTCACATGTCACAACACACCCAGACTAACTAGTAGTACACCTATTCATTTCCCTTCCCTACACACTCGGCACCCCAGTTCCCCCAGCAGCCAACACAAATATCCGTGTTATGCACCTGTACTGGTGCCCTGTGCATTACTTGTCCCTCGCACGCCACCACTCGCCACCCAGCCTCTCTCTTGTCCCTCGCACGCCACCCCATACCGACTCTTCCTGTCCCTCACGCCACCCCATCATACCTCTTCCTGTCCCTCGCACGCCACCCCATCGCCATATCCTCCTCTCCCTCTCACGCCACCCCCCTCGCCACCTCTTCCTGTAACTCGCAAGCCACCCCCTTAGACATATAATACTGTCCCTCGCACACAACCCCCATCGCCACCTCTTCCTGTCCCTCGCACGATACCCCCATCGCCATATCTTCATGTCCCTCACGCCACCCCCATCGCCTCTTCCTGTCCCTCCACGCCACCCATTACCCATCTTCCTGTCCCTCGCACGCCACCCCATTACCACATCTTTCTGTCCTCGCACGCCACCCCATCGCCACCTCTTCCTGTCCATCGCACGCCACCCTCATCGCCATATCTTCATGTCCCTCGCACGCCACCCCATTACCACATCTTCCTGTCCCTCGCACGCCACCCCATCGCCACCTCATCTGTCCCTCACGCCACCCCATCGCCATATCTTCATGTACCTCGCACGCCACCCCCATCGCCACCTCTTCCAGTCCCTCGCACGCCACCCCCATCGCCACCTCTTCCTGTCCCTCGCACGCCACCCCCATCGCCATATCCTCCTGTCACTCGCACGCCACCCCCATCGCCACCTCTTCCTGTCCCTCGCACGCCACCCCCATCGCCATATCCTCCTGTCCCTTGCACGCCACCCCCATCGCCACCTCTTCCTGTCCCTCGCACTCCACACCCATCGGCACATCTTCCTGTCCATCGCACGCCACCCCATCGCCACCTCTTCCTGTCCCTCGCACGCCACCCCATCGCCACCTCTTCCTGTCCTCACGCCACCCCATCGCCAGCCTCTTCCTGTCCTCGCACGCCATCCCCCCATCGCCACCTCTTCCTGTCCATCGCACGCCACCTCCATCACCACCTCTTCCTGTCCCTCGCACGCCACCCCCCATCGCCATATCCTCCTGTCCCTCCCACCACCCCATCGCCACCTCTTCCTGTCCTCACGCCACCCCCATCGCCATATCTTCCTGTCCCTCACACGCCACCCCCATCGCCACCTCTTCCTGTCCCTCGCACGCCCCATCACCACCTCTTCCTGTCCCTCGCACCACCCACATCGCCACCTCTTCCTATCCCTCGCGCGCCACCCCCATCGCCACCTCTTCCTGTCCCTCGCACGCCACCCCCATCGCCATATCCTCCTGTCCCTCACGCCACCCCATCGCCACCTCTTCCTGTCCATCGCACGCCACCACATCGCCCTCTTCCTGTCCCTTGGACGCCACCCCCATCGCCATATCCTCCTGTCCCTCGCACGCCACCCCATCGCCATATCCTCCTGTCCCTCACGCCACCCCCCATCGCCACCTCTTCCTGTCCCTCACGCCACCCCCATCGCCATATCCTCCTGTCCCTCGCACGCCACCCCATCGCCACCTCTTCCTGTCCCTCGCACCACCCCCATCCACCTCTTCTGTCCCTCACGCCACCCACCGCCTTTCCTGTCCCTCACCACACCCCATCGCCACTGCCTCTTCCTGTCCCTCACGCCACCCCCGCCACTGTCTTCCTGTCCCTCACACTTACCCCACAACCGCCTCTTCCTGTCCCTCCCGGCCGCCTTCTCCATTACCCACTGCCCCTCCTCCTCCCACCCCCCGCCACCTCTTCCTGTCCCTCACCTCACACGCCACCCCACCACCTCTTCCCTGTCCCTCACCCCACCCCCCGCCACTACCTCTTCCTGTCCCTCCACCCCCGCCACCACCTCTTCCTGTCCCTCACGCCACCCCCCGCCACCCTCTTCCTGTCCCTCACCTACACCCCCACGCCTCTGCCTGTCCCTCATATCACCCACCACTGCCTCTTCCTGTCCCTCACACGCCACCCCCCCACCGCCCTCTTCTGTCCCTCACACCACCCGCCACCGCCTCTTCTGTCCCTCACCCCCATCTGCCACCTCTTCCTGTCCCTCCGCCACCCGCCACCGCCTCTTCTGTCCCTCACGCCACCCCCCACCGCCTCTTCCTGTCCCTCCCACCCCCACCACCTGCCTCCTGTCCCTCTTTGCCACCCCCACACCGCCTCTTCCTGTCCCTCACTACACCCCCCACTGCCTCTTCCTGTCCCTACACCACCCCACCGCCACCTCTTCCTGTCCCTCGCACGCCACCCCGCCACTGCCTCCTCCTGTCCCTCACCCTTTCACCCCCCACCGCCTCTTCCTGTCCCTCAAACACCACCACCTCTTCCTGTCCCTCCCATCCCTCGCACGCCACCCCGCCACCGCCTCCTCCTGTCCCTCACACGCCACCCCACCACCTCCTCCTGTCCTCTCAAACGCCATCCCCACCGCCTTCCTGTCCCTCACGCCACCCCCACCACCTCCTCCTGTCCCTCACCACCCCGCCACCGCCTCCTCCTGTCCCTCACACGCCACCCACCACCGCCTCCTCCTGTCCCTCACGCCACCCCCCGCCACCTCTTCCTGTCCTCACGCCACCCACCACCACCTCTTCCTGTCCTCACACGCCACCCCCTCACACCTCTTCCTGTCCCTCGCACGCCACCCCGCCACCGCCTCTTCCTGTCCCTCACCACACCCCACCCTGCCTCTTCTGTCCACGCCACCCCCATCGCCTCTTCCTGTCCCTCCGCCACCCCACCACCCCTCTTCCTCACTTTCACCCCAGCCACCGCCTCTTCCTGTCCCTCACCCCGCCCACTGCCTCTTCCTGTCCCTCACGCCACCCCGCCACCACCTCTTCCTGTCCCTCACACCCCCCGCCACTGCCTCTTCCTGTCCCTCGCACTTCACCCCCACCACCTCTTCCTGTCCCTCTTGCCACCCCCCACGCCTCTTCCTGTCCCTCCGCCACCCACCCTCTTCCTGTCCCTCACACGCCACCCCCTCCTCCTGTCCTTCACCACCCCGCCACCTCTTCCTGTCCCTCACACCCCACCCCCATCCTCGCCACCCCATACACCTCCTCCTGTCCCTCGCACACCACCCCGCCACCACCTCCTCCTGTCCCTCACACCCCATCACCATATCCTCCTGTCCCTCACACGCCACCCCATCACCTCCTCCTGTCCCTCCACGCCACCCCCATCACCACCTCTTCCTGTCCCTCGCACTTCACCCCCGCCACTGCCTCTTCCTGTCCCTCCTTTACGCCACCCCACCACCTCTTCCTGTCCCTCGCACGCCACCCCATCGCCTCCTCTTCCTGTCCCTCACTTCCACCCCACTGCCTCTTCTGTCCTCTCTTCACCCCCACCGCCTCTTCCTGTCCCTCACACTTCACCCCATCGCCTCTTCCTGTCCCTCACACACCCCGCCACTGCCTCTTCCTGTCCCTCACTTCACACCCCGCCACTGCCTCTTCCTGTCCCTCGCACCACCCCCCGCCACCTCTTCCTGTCCCTCGCACTTCACCCCCGCCACTGCCTCTTCCTGTCCCTCTCACGCCACCCCACCTGCCTCTTCCTGTCCCTCATTACACCCCATCGCCACCTCTTCCTCACGCCACCCCCCACCTCCTCTTGTCCCTCCTTCACCCCCACACCTCTTCCTGTCCCTCGCACGCCCCCGCCACCACCTCTTCCTGTCCCTCACGCCACCCCGCCACCGCCTCCTCTGTCCCTCGCCACCCCGCCACCACCTCTTTATGTCCCTCGCCACCCCCCGCCACCACCTCTTCCTGTCCCTCCCGCCACCCCCACCGCCTCTTTCTGTCCCTCACGCCCCCCGCCACCCTCCTGTCCCTCGCCGCCCCACCACCGCCTCCTCCTGTCCCTCGCACGCCAGCCCCACCGCCACCTCCTCCTGTCTATCGAACGCCATCCCCACCGCCACCTCCTACTGTCCCTCGCACGCCACCCCCATTTCCTCTTGTCCCTCCACGCCACCCCGCCACCCTCCCTGTCCCCTCGAGCCTCACCCCCACCACCACCTCCTCTGTCATTCAGACGCCACCCCGCCACCGCCTCCATCCTGTCCCTCGAACGCCACCACCGCCATCCTCTCCTGTCCCTCGCACGCCACCCCACGCCATACCCTCCTCCTGTCCCTCAGACGCCACCCCCCGCCACAGCCTCCTCCTGTTCCTCACGCCACCCCAGCCACCTCCTCCTCCTGTCACGCCACCCGCCTCCACCTCCTCCTGTCCCTTCCACGCCACCGCTGCCACCGCATCCTCCTCTCCCTCCCACGGCACCCACGCCAACGCCTCCTACTGTCCCTCCGCCACCCCATCAACCGCCTCCTCCTGTCCCTCGCACATCACCCCCGCCACCGCCTCCTCCTTTCCCTCGCACGTCACCCCCGCCACCGCCTCCTCCTCTCTCTCGCACGCCACCCTCGCCACCGCCTCCTCCTGTCACTCGCACGTTATCACGCCATCGCCTCCTCCTTTCCATCGCACGCTACCCCCGCCTCCGCCTCCTCCTTTCCCTCAGCAGCCACCCGCCACCGCCTCCTTCTTTCCCTCGCACGCCACCCCCGCCACCTTCCCCTTTCCCTCGCACGCCACCCCGCCACCGCCTCTTCCCTTTCCCTCGAACGCCATCCCGCCACCGCCTCCTCCTTTCCCTCACGCCACTCCACCGCCTCCTCCTTCACTCGCACGTTAACCTGCCACCACCGTCCTTCCAATCCCCTCGCACGCCATCCCCGCCACCACCTCCTCCTTTCCCTCCACGCCACCCCGCCACCGCCTCCTCCCCTTTCCCTCGCACGCCTCACCACCGCCTCCTCCTTTCCCTCACGCCACCCCGCCACCGCCTCCTCCTTTCCCTCACGCCACCCCCACCACCTCTCTTCCTTTCCTCGCACGCCACCCACCGCCTCCTCCTTTCCCTCGCACGCCCCCGCCACCCTCTTCCTTTCCCTCACACGCCACCCGCCACCGCCTCCTCCTTTCCCTCCGCCACCCCACCGCCTCTTCCTTTCCCTCCCACGCCACCTCCCGCCACCGCCTCCTCCTTTCCCTCCCACGCCATCCCCGCCACCGCCTCCTCCTTTCCCTCACACGCCACCCCACCACCCCTCCTCCTTCCTCGCACACCACCCCGCCACCGCCTCCTCCTTCCCTCTCAACCCGCCACCCCTCCTCCTTTCCCTCTTACGCCACCCCACCACCGCCTCCTCCTGTCCCTCACGCCACCCCCACCACCTGCCTCTTCCTTTCCTCGCGCCACCCCGCCACCGCCTCCTCCTGTCCTTCCATCACCCCTCACCACCGCCTCCTCCTTTCCCTTGCGCACCCCGCCACCGCCTCCTCCTTTCCCTCACGCCACCCCGCCACCGCCTCCTCCTGTCCCTCGCGCCACCCCCGCCACCGCCTCCTCCTTTCCCTCGCACGTCACCCCCGCCACCGCCTCCTCTTTCCCCTCGCACGGCACCAGCGCCACCGCCTCTTCCTTTCCCTCGCACGCCACCCCCCACCGCCTCCTCCTGTCCCTTGCACGCCACCGCCGCCTCCTCCCTCGCACCACCCCCGCCACCGCCTTCCTTTCCCTCGCACGCCACCCCATACCGCCTCTCCTTTCCCTCGCGCCACCCCCACCGCCTCTTCCTTTCCCTCACCCACCCCCGCCACCGCCTCCTCCTTTCCTCGCACGCCATCCCACCACTGCCTCTTCTTGTCCCTTGCACGCCAACCCCGCCACCGCCTCGTCCTGTCCCTCCCACGCCCACCCCCCCACCGCGTCCTCCGCTCCCTCGCACGCCCACCCCGCCCCCGGCTCGTCCTGTCCCTCGCCACCCCCCCGCCACCACCTCTTCCCTGTCCCTCACTTTGCCCCCCACGCCTCTTCCTGTCCCCTCGCCACCCCCCACCGCCTCTTCTGTCCCTCGCACGCCACCCCGCCTCTTCCTGTCCCTCGCACGCCACCCCACCACCGCCTCTTCCTGTCCCTCTGCACGCCACCCCCCGCCACCTCCTCCTGTCCCTCGCACCCCCCCGCCACTGCCTCTTCCTGTCCCTCACTACGCCACTTTCCCCGCCACCGCCTCTTCCTGTCCCTCGCACCACCCCATCGCCACCTCTTCCTGTCCCTCACGCACCCCATCGCTCTCTCAACTCACCACCACCCTCAAAACCTCTTCCTGTCCCTCGCACACCCCACCACCGCCTCTTCCTGTTCCCTCGCACGCCACCCCCATCGCCTCTTCCTGTCCCTCTCACGCCACCCCCGCCTCCGCCTCTTCCTGGCCCTCACCGCCACCCGCCACCGCCTCTTCCTGTCCCTCGCCCGCCACCCCTGCCTCCTCTTCCTGTCCCTCGCACGCCACCCCACCCACCTCTGCCTGTCCCTCACACGCCACCCCCTCCACCGCCTCTTCCTGTCCCTCTTGCCACCCCCACCACCTCTTCCTGTCCCTCTTTGCCACCCCATCACCACCTCCTCCTGTCCCCTCCACGCCACCCCCACCGCCTCCTCCTGTCCCTCGCACGCCACCCCCCATCACCTCCTCTCCTTCCCTCGTCACGCCGCCACCCGCCACCACCTCCCTGTCCCTCGCACGCCACCCCCGCCACCGCCTCTTCCTGTCCCTCAGACGCCACCCCACCACCGCCTCCTCCTGTCCCTCACGCCATCCCCGCCACCGCCTCCTGTCCCTCACGCCACCACCCCGCCACCGCCTCTCCTCTGTCCCTCACGCCCACCCCGCCACCACCTCCTCCTGTCCCTCACACGCCACCACCTCCTCCTCATCCTGTCCCTCGCCACCCCACCGCCTCCTCTTGTCCCTCGCACACCCACCACCGCCTCCTCCTTTCCCTCGCACGCCACCCCACCCACCGCCTCCTCCTGTCCCTCCACGCCACCCCCCACCGCCTCCTCCTGTCCCTCGCACGCCATCCCCGCCACCTCCTCCTCCTTTCCCTCTTGCCACCCCGCCACCTCCTCCTTCCCTCCCTCGCACGCCACCCCCGCCACCGCCTCCTTCCTTGTCCCTCCACGCCACCCCGCCACCGCCTCCTCCTGTCCCTCGCCGCCACCCCGCCACCGCCTCCTCCTTTCCTTGCACTCCTCGCACATACCGCCTCCTCCTTCTTTCCCTCAACGCCACCCGCCACCGCCTCCTCTTTCCCTCGCACGCCACCCCGCCACCGCCTCCTCCTTTCCACTCGCACGCCACCACCGCCTCCTCTCTCCCTGCCTCCTCCTTTCCCTCGCACGCCACCCCCACCGCCTCCTTTCCCTCGCACGCCACCCCCGCCACCGCCTCCTCCTTTCCCTCGCACGCCACCCCACCCGCCTCTCCTGTCCCTCGCACGCCACCCCGCCACCGCCTCCTCCTGTCCCTCAGCACGCCACCCCCCCGCCACCGCCTCCTCCTGTCCCTTGCCGCCACCCCGCCACCGCCTCCTCCTTTCCCTCGCACGCCACCCCGCCACCGCCTCCTCCTGTCCGCACGCCATCCCCGCCACCGCCTCCTCCTTTCCCTCACCGCCACCCCATAACCGCCTCCTCCTTTCCCTCGCACGCCACCCCACCGCCTCCCTTCCCCTGTCCCTCGCACGCCACCCACCACCGCCTCTTCCTTTCCCTCACGCCACCCCACCACCGCCTCCTCCTGTCCCTCACTGCCTCTTCCTTTCCCTTGCATGCCACCCCGGCCACTGCCTTCTCCTTTCTCTCACGCCACCACCGCCACCGCCTCCTTTTCCTCGCAAGCAACGCCCACCACCGCCTCCTCCTTTCCCTCGCACGCAGCCCCCGCCACCGCCTCCTCCTTTCCCTCGCACACCACCCACGCCATCGCATCCTCCTTTCCCTCTAATGCCACCCCCGCCACCTCCTCTTCCTGTCCCTCGCACGCCACCCCCGCCACCGCCTCTCCTACTTCCCTCGCACGCCACCACCGCCACCGCCTCTTCCTGTCCCTCGCACGCCACCCCCGCCACCACCTCTTCCGTGTCCCTCGCACGCCACCCCGCCACCCTGCCTCTTCCTGTCCCTCGCACGCCACCCCACCACCGCCTCTTCCTGTCCCCTCGCCACCCCGCCACCGCCTCTTCCTGTCCCTCGCGCCACCCCGCCACCGCCTCTTCCTGTCCCTCACACGCCACCCCCACCGCCTCTTCCTGTCCTCGCCACCCCCGCCACCGCCTCTTCCTGTCCCTCCCACGCCAGCCCCGCCACCGCCTCTTCTTGTCCCTTGCACGCAACCCCCGCCACCGCCTCTTCCTTTCCCTCGCACGCCAACCCCGCTACAGCCTCCTGTCCCTCGCACTTCACCCCGCCACCACCTCTTCTGTCCCTCTTTCACACCACCCTCACGCCACTGCCTCTTCCTGTCCCTCCCTTTTACCCCCCACCGCCTCTTCCTGTCCCTCACGCCACCCGCCACCGCCTCTTCCTGTCCCTGCACGCCACCCGCCACCGCCTCTTCCTGTCCCTCGCACGCCACCCCCCGCCTCCGCCTCTTCCTGTCCCTCCTTAACGCCACCGCCACCGCCTCTTCCCTGTCCCTCGCACGCCACCCGCCACCGCCTCCTCCTGTCCCTCGCACGCCACCCCGCCACCGCCTCCTGCCTTCCTCACGCCATCCCCGCCACCGCCTCCTCCTGTCCCTCGCACGCCACCCCCGCCACCGCTTCCTCCTGTCCCTCCCACGCCACCCACGCCACCGCCTCCTACTGTCCCTCGAACGCCAACCCCGCAACCGCCTATTCCTGTCCCTCTCACGCCACCCCCGCCACCGCTTCCTCCAGTCCCTCGCACGCCACCGCCTCTTCCTGTCCCTCCCACGCCACCCCCCACCACCTCCTCCTGTCATTCGCACGCCACCCCACCCACTGCCTCCTACTGTTCCTCGCACGCCACCCCCGCCACCGCGTCCTCCTGTCCCTCGCACGCCACCACCGCCACCTCTCTCCTACACCCTCGCACGCCACCCCCACCACCTCCTCCTGTCCCTCTCACGCCACCCCCCGCCACCTCCTCCTCCTGTCCCTCACGCCACCCCCCACCGCCTCCTCCCTGTCCCTCGCGCCACCCCCGCCACAGCCTCCTACTGTCACTCGCACATTATCACGCCACCGCCTCCTCCTTTCCCTCGCACGCCACCCCCGCCAACGCCTCCTCCTTTCCCTCGTACGCCACTCCCACCACCGACTCCTTCTGTCCCTTGCACGCCACCCCCTTTCTTTTACCACCCCACCACCTCCTCCCTTTCTTCGCCTCGCCATCCCCGCCGCCTCCTCCTGTCCCTCTTGCCACTCCCGCCACCTCCTCCTCCTGTCACTCGCACATACCCCGCCGCCTCTTCTTTCCCTCGCACGCCACCCCGCCACCGCCTCCTCCACATTTCCCCTTACGCACCCCCGCCACCGCCTCCTCCTTTCCCTCGCCACCCTCCCACCACCTCCTCCTTTCCCTCGCACGCCACCCCCACCGCCTCCTCCTTTCCTCTTTCACACGCCACCCCGCCACTTGCCTCCTCCTGTTCCTCACACGCCACCCACCACCGCCTCTACTTTCCCTCGCACGCCACCCCGCCACCTCCTCCTCCTTTCCCCTCGCACGCCACTCCCGCCACCGCCTCCTTCTTTCCCTGCACGCCACACCGCCGCCTCCTTCTTTCCCTCACACGCCATCCCCGCCACCGCCTCTCCTTTCCCTCGCACGCCCCCCCCCGCCCCGCCTCCTCCTTTCCCTCGCACGCCAACCCCGCCACCGCCTCGTCCTTTCCATCGCACGCCACCACCGCCAACGCCTCCTACTTCCCCTCGCACGCCATCCCCGCCACCGTCTCTTCTGTCCCCTCACGCTACACCGCCACCTCCTCCTCCTTTCCTCTCTTGCCACCCTGCCACCGCCTCCTCCTTTCCCTCACGCCACCCCGCCACCGCCTCCTCCTGTCCCTCACCCCGCCATCCCACACTCCTCCTTTCCTTCGAACGCCATCCCCGCCGCCGCCTCCTCCTTTCCCTCGAAAGCCACTCCCGTAACCGCCTCCTCCTTCCCCTCGCACGCCACCCCCGCCACCGCCTCCTCCTTTCCCTCGCACGCCACCCCCGCCACCGCCTCCTCCTTTCCCTCGCACGCCACCCCCACCACCGCCTCCTCCTTTCCCTCGCACGCCACCCCCGCCACCGCCTCCTCCTTTCCCTCGCACCACCCGCCACCGCCTAATCCTGTCCCTCGCACGCCACCCCGCCACCGCCTCCTCCTTTTCACGCCACCCCGCCACCGCCTCCTCCTTTCCCTTACACGCCACCCCGCCACCGCCTCCTCTGTCCCTCGCACGCCACCCCGCCACCGCCTCCTCCTTTCCCTCACGCCACCCCGCCACCTCCTCTTCCCTCCCCTCGCACGCCACCCCACCGCCTCTTCCTTTCCCGCACCACCCCGCCACCGCCTCCTCCTTTCCCTCGCACCCCCGCCACCGCCTCCTCCTGTCCCTCGCACGCCCCCCCGCCCACCGCCTCCTCCTTTCCCTCGCACGCTATCCCCGCCACCGCCTCCTCCAGTCCCTCGCACGCCACCCCCCGTCACCTCCTCCTTCTTCCTCTCCACGCCAACCCGCCACCGCCTCCTCCTTCCCTCCCACGCCACCCCCGCCACCGCACCCTCCGGTCCCACGCACACCCCCCCCGCCACCGCTTCCTCCTCGACCTCCCACGCCACCCCCGCAACCGCCGCCTCCGGTCCCTCGCACGCCAACCCGACGACCGCCTCCTCCTTTCCCTCACCACCACCCCGCCACCGCCTCCTCCTTTCCTCGCACGCCATCCCCCACTCCTCCTTCCTTTCCCTCGCACGCCACCCCCACCCGCCTCTTCCTTTCCCTCACACGCCATTCCCGCCACCGCCTCTTCCTTTCCCTCGCCATCCCCGCCACCGCCTCCTCTTCCCTCGCACGCCATCCCGCCACCGCCTCTTCCCTTTCCTCGCACGCCATCCCGCCACCGCCGCCTCCTTTCCCTCGCACGCCAACCCCGCCACCACCTCTTCCTTTCCCTCGCACGCCACCCCCGCCCCCGCCTCTTCCTTTCCCTGCACGCCATCCCCGCCACCGCCTCTTCCTTTCCCTCGCCACACTATCCCGCCACCGCCTCTTCCTTTCCCTCGCACCACCCCCGCCACCTTCTCCTTTCCCTCCACGCCACCCCGCCACCGCCTCCTCCTTTCCCTCACCGCCACCCCGCCACCGCCTCTTCCTTTCCCTCTTTCACCTCACCACCGCCTCCTTTCTCTCGCACGCCATCCCCGCCACCGCCTCTTCCTTTCCCTCGCACGCCCCCCCCGCCACCGCCTCCTCCATTCCCTCACGCCACCCCCGCCACCGCCTCTTCTTTCCTCTCACGCCACCACCGCCTCCTCCTTTCCCTCACCGCCACCCCGCCACCGCCTCTTCCTTTCCCTCACGCCACCCCCACCGCCTCCTCCTGTCCCTCGGCCATCCCGCCACCGCCTCTTCCTTTTCCTCCGCCACCCCCACCGCCTCCTCCTTCCCCTCGCACGCCACCCCGCCACCGCCTCCTCCTTTCCCTCGCACGCCACCTCATCACCGCCTCTCCTTTCCTCCACGCCACCCCCGCCACCGCCTCCTCCTTTCCCTCGCACGCCACCCCCGCAGCCGCCTCCTCCTTTCCCTCGCACGCCATCCCCGCCACCGCCTCGTCCTTTTCCTCGCACGCCACCACCGCCACCGCCTCTTCCCTTTCGCTCGCCATCCCGCCACCGCCTCCTCCTTTCCCTCGCCACGCCATCCCGCCACCGCCTCCTCTCCTTCGCACGCCACCCCCGCCACCGCCTCCTCCTTTCCCTCGCACGCCAACCCCGCCACCGCCTCTTCCTTTTCCTCGCACGCCACCCCCGCCACCGCCTCTTCCTTTTCTTCGCACGCCACCCCCGCCACCGCCTCCTCCTTTCCCTCGCACGCCATCCCCGCCACCGCCTCTTCCTTTCCCTCGCACGACACCAACACCACCGCCTCCTCCTTTCCCTCGCACGCCACCCCGCCACCACCTCTTCTTTCCTCACGCCCACCACCGCCTCCTCCTTTCCCTCGCACGCCACCCCCGCCACCGCCTCTTCCTTTCCCTCGCACGCCACCCCCGCCACCGCCTCTTCCTTTTCCTCGCACGCCACCCCCGCCACCGCCTCCTCCTTTTCCTCGCACGCCACCCCAGCCACCGCCTCCTCCTTTCCCTCGCACGCCACCGCCTCCTCCTTCCCCTCGCCACCCCTCCGCCTCCTCCTTCCCCTCGCGCCACCCCGCCACCGCCTCCTCCTTTTCCTCTTGCCATCCCGCCACCGCCTCCTCCTTTCCTCGCACGCCACCCCCGCCGCCTCCTCCTTTCCCTCGCACGCCACCCCGCCACCCTCCTCCTTTTCCTCGCACGCCACCCCGCCACCGCCTCCTCCTTTCCCTCACCCATCCCGCCACCGCCTCCTCCTTTTCCTCCACGCCATCCTCGCCACCGCCTCCTCCCTTTTCCTTCGCGCCATCCGCCACCGCCTCTTCCTTTTCCTCGCACGCCACCCCCGCCACCGCCTCCTCCTTTCCCTCGCACGCCACCCCCGCCACCGCCTCTTCCTTTCCCACGCCATCCCGCCACCTCCTCCTTTTCCCTCACGCCATCCCACCACCGCCTCCTCCTTTCCTCTTTGCCACCCCGCCACCGCCTCCTCCTTTCCCTCGCACGCCACCCCGCCACCGCCTCTTCCTTTCCCTCGCACGCCACCCCGCCACCCCTCCTCCTTTCCCTCGCACGCCACCCCGCCACCGCCTCTTCGCTTTCCCTCGCACGCCACCCCCGCCACCGCCTCTTCCCTTTCTTCGCACCACCGCCACCGCCTCTTCCTTTCCCTCGCACGCCACCTCCGATACCGCTTCCTCCTGTCCCTCCCACGCCATCCCCGCCACCGCCTCTTCCTTTCTCGCGCCATCCCGCCACCTCCTCCTTTCCCTCGCACGCCATCCCGCCACCGCCTCCTCTTTTCTCTCACGCCACCCCGCCACCGCCTTCTCCTTTCCCGCACACCACCCGCCACCGCCTTCCTTTCCCTCGCACGCCATCCCGCCACCGCCTCCTCCCTGTCCCTCCACGCCATCCTCCGCCACCCTCCTCCTGTCCCTCACGCCACCCCTCCACCGCCTCCTCCTTTCCCTCACACCCACCCCAACCGCCTCCTCCTTCCCGCCTCCACCGCCACCTCCTGTTCCTTTCACGCTCCCACGCCTCCTCCTGCCACCCCGCCTCCTCCTTCCCCTCACGCCACCCACCACCGCCTCCTCCTTCCCTCTCACGCCATTCCGCCACCGCCTCCTCCTGTCCCTCTCACGCCACCCCGCCACCGCCTCCTCCTTTCTCTCGCCACCCCAGCCACTCCTCCTCCTTTCCCTCACGCCACCCCGCCACCACCTCATCCTTTCCTTGCACGCCACCCCGCCACCTCCTCCTTTCCCTCGCACGCCACCCCACCTCTCCTCCTTTCCTTCGCACGCCACCACCGCCACCGCCTCCTCCTGTCCTCGCACGCCACCGCCACCGCCTCCTCCTCCTCGCACGCCACCCCCGCCAATGCCTCCTCCTGTCCCTCGCACGGTACCCCCGCCACCGTCCTCCTGTCCCTCGCACGCCACCCCGCCACCGCCTCCTGTCCCTCGCACGCCACCCCACCACCGCCTCCTCCTGTCCCTTGCACGCCACCCGCCACCGCCTCCTCCTTTCCCCCTCGCACCACAACCTCACCACCGCCTCCTCCTTTCCCTCGCACGCCACCCCGCCACCGCCTCCTCCTGTCCTCGCAAGCCACCCCGCCACCGCCTCCTCCTGTCCCTCGCACGCCAACCTCCGCCACCACCTCTGTCCCTTGGGCATAACCCCTCGCACGCCTCCTCCATCCCTCAAGGCATAACTTCGCCGCCGACTCCTCCCTGTCCCTCAGAACGTCGCCCCCATTTCCTCCTTCCTCCACTTTATCCCCGCCACCTCCTCTTTCTGTTCCTTGCCACTCCCGCGACTTCTCCTTTCTTTCAAAGGCCACCCCGCCACCGCTGCCTCCTTTTCAGTCCCTCCGCAAGCCCCCCGCCACCACTCTTCCTCCTCGCAACCCACCACCGCCACCTCTTCCTCCTTTCCGTCCCAGGCCACCCCGCCACCTCCTCCTCCTCTCCCTCATGCCTCACCCCACCAACCGCCTCCTCCTGTCTTTCGAACGCCACCCCACCACCGCCTGTTCTTGTCCTTCGCACCAACCCCACCACCCCTCATCCTGTTCTTCGCACGACACCCCGCCAACGCCTCCTCCTGTCCCACGCACGCCAACACCGCCACCGCCTCATCCTGTACCTCGCACGCCCACCCCGCCACCCGCCTCCTCCATCCCTCTGACATCACCCCGCCACCAGGCTGCTAGGCTGCTGCTGTTCCCTTTACGCCCCCCCCCCCTCCCCCGCCACCGCTTCCTCTGTCCCCTCCACCCGCCATCCCCGCCACCGCCTCCTACTGCCCTCAGGCGCCCACCCCAGCCACCGCCTCTGCTCTTTGTCCCACGCACGCCAACACGGCCACCGCCTCCTCCCTGGCACAGCCTCGCACGCCAACCCATCCACCGCCCTAATCCTTTTCACTCCTACGCCATTCCCGCAACCGCTTCCACTGTCTATCACGCTGCCCCCCAGCCGCCTCAAGCCTATCCTTTGCACGCCACCTGACCACCGCCTCCTCCCTGAGCCTCACACGCCAGCAGCCATCGCCTCCTCCCTCTTTCCTCACTTGCCACCCCACTACCGCCTCCTCCTGCTCCTCTATCAACCTCGAACGCCCGCCACCGCCTCCTACATCCCCGCCCACGCCACCCTGCTGCACCGCCTCCTCCCTATCTATCGAACGCCGCCACCGCCTCCTACTGTCCCTTGCACGATACCCCCCTTCTACCCGCTGCCTCCCTGTCCCTCCCACACTTCTCCCATCACCGCCTACTTCTTGTCCCTCAGAAGTAGCCACCACCGCCTCCTCCTGTCCCTCATGCGCCACCCCCCACCACCACCTCCTCCCTATCCTATCAAGCGCACCCCCGCCACCGCCTCCTCCTGTCCCTCACCCACGCCAGCGGCCCTGCCTCTTCCTGTCCCTCTCAACTTGCTCCAGAGCCTCCTCCAGTTAATCGCAAGCCACCCCACCACCACCCTACTCCCTGTCCCTCACGCCACTCCTCCTGCCAACGCCTCCTTCTGTCATTCGCAAGCCACCCCAACCACCCCCTCCTCCTGTCCCTCGCACGCCATCCCCGCCACCACCTCTTCCTCTCCCCTCAACCCACCCCCGCCACCGCCTCCTCCTGTCATTCGCACGCCACCACGCCACCCGCCTCCTTGTCTCTCACACCCTCCCCCGCCGCCTCCTCCTTTCACTCGCACCCCACTTTGCCCTCCTCCTATTCATTCTTTCCACCCCGCCACCGCCTCCTCCTGTCATTCCTCCACCCCCCCACCACCACCTTCTTCCTTCCCCTCCCTCACCCCACCACCGCCACCCCATACCCGCCTCCCTCCCCTTCCCCTCATCCCCGCACATAACCCCGTCTTTTCCCTCCCTTTCTCTCGCTCAACACCCAACCCCGTCTTCCATACCTCCTCCTTTCTCTCGCTCGCCACCCCGCCACCGCCTCCTTCTTCCCCTCGCACTACCGCCACCGCCTCCTCCTTTCCCTCACACGCCATCCCGCCACCGCCTCCTCCTTTCCCTCACTTACCGCCATCCCGCCACCACCTCCTCCTTTCCCTCGCACGCCATCCCCACCGCCTCCTCCTTTCCCTCGCACGCCATCTCCGCCACCGCCTCCTCCTTTCCCTCGCACGCCATCCCGCCACCGCCTCCTCCAGCAACCCCTTGCCACCCACCTGCTTCTTTCCCTTACGCCATCCCCTCCTTTCACCTTGCCACCGCCTCCTCCTTTCCCTCGCACGCCATCCCGCCACCGCCTCTTCCTTTCCCTCGCACGCCATCCCGCCACCGCCTCCTCCTTTCCCTCGCACATATCCCCGCCACCACTCCTCCTTTCCCTCCTTGCGCCACCCCCGCCACCATCTCCTCCTTTCCCTCGCACGCCACCCCCGCCACCGCCTCCTCCTTTCCCTCGCACGCCATCCCCGCCACCGCCTCCTCCTTTCCCTCGCACGCCACCCCCGCCACCGCCTCTTCCTTTTCCTCGCACGCCATCCCCGCCGACGCCTCCTCCTTCCCCTCGCATGCCATCCCGCCACCCTTCTTCCTTTCCCTAACTTTTCCACCCCCGCCGCTGCCTCCCCACTTTCACTTGCCACCACCTCCACCTCCTCCTCCACCCCCCACGCCACCCCCCAATGCCTAATCCTCTCCCCACGCCATCCCCGACACCGCCTCTCATCCTCTACCAGGCACGCCACCCCCCCGCCACCGCCTCCTTCTGTCCTTGCGCCACCCCGCCACCACCTCCCTCTGACCCTCGCACGCCACCCCTCCACCGCCTGTTCTGTCTTTCAAGCATCACCCCGCCACCGCCTCATTTTGTACCTCGCACGCCATCCCCGCCACCGCCTCCTCTTGTCCTTTGCACGCCACCACCGCTTCCTCCTGTCCCTCGCACGCCAGCCGCCACCGCCTCCTCTGTCCCTCTTTGCTACCCCCGCCACCGCCTCTTCAGTCATTTGCTCACCACCGCGCCACCGCCTCCTTCTGTCTGTAGCAACGCAACCCCGCCACCGCCTTCTCTTATCCCTCCCACGACATCCTCGCCGCTCCTCCTGCCCTTCGCACGCCACCACCGCCAACGCTTCCTCCTGTCCCTCGCACGCCAACCCCGCCGCCGCCTCCGCCTGTCCCTCGCACGCCACCCCCCCCACCCCCTCTTCCAGTCATTCGCTCGCCCGTCACCCCCGCCACAGGCTCCTACTGTCGTCAGCATCCCACCTGAGCACTAAGCCGGGGTCAGTATCCCACCCTGAACACTAAGCCAGGGTCAGCATCCACCCTGAACACTAAGCCGGTCAGCATCCCACCCTGAACACTAAGCCAGGGTCAACATCACACCCTGAACACCAAGCCAGGGTCAGCATCCCACCCTGAACACTAAGCCAGGGTCAGCATCCCACCCTGAACACTAAGCCAGGGTCAACATCACACCCTGAACACCAAGCCAGGGTCAGCATCTCACCCTGAACACTAAGCCAGGGTCAGCATCTCACCCTGAACACTAAGCCAGGTCAGCATCCCACCCTGAACACTAAGCCAGGGTCAGCATCCCACCCAGAACACTAAGCCAGGGTCAGCATCCCACCCTGAACACTGAGCCAGGGTCCAGCGTCCCACCTGAACACTAAGCCAGGGTCAGCATCCACCCTGAACACTAAGCCAGGGTCAGCATCCACCTGAACACTAAGCCAGGTCATCATCACACGCTGAACACTAAGCCAGGGTCAGCATCTCACCCTGAACACTAAGCCAGGGTCAGCATCTCACCCTGAACACTAGGCCAGGGTCACCATCTCACCCTGAACACTAAGCCAGGTTCAGCATCCCACCCTGAACACTAAGCCGGGGTCAGCATCACACCCTGAACACTAAGCCAGGTCAGCATCCCTCTGAGCACTTGGCCAGGTCAGCATCCCACTCTGAGCACTAAGCCAGGGTCAGCATCCCCTCTGAGCACTAAGCCAGGGTCAGCATCCCTCTGAACACTAAGCCAGGGTCAGCATCCCACTCTGAGCACTAAGCCAGGATCACCATCCACCCTGAACACTAAGCCGGGGTCAGCATCCACCCTGAACACTAAGCCAGGGTCAGCATCCCTCTGATCACTAAGCCAGGTTCAGCATCTCACTCTGAACACTAAGCCAGGGTCACCATCTCACCCTGAACACTAAGCCAGGGTCAGCATCCCACCCTGAACACTAAGCCAGGGTCAGCATCCACCCTGAACACTAAGCCAGGGTCAGCATCCCACCCTGAACACTAAGCCAGGTCAGCATCCCACCCACCCACAGGCACTAAGCCAGGGTCAGCATCCACCCTGAACACTAAGCCAGGGTCAGCATCCCACCCTGAGCACTAAGCCAGGAGTCAGCATCCCTCTTAACTCTAAGCCAGGAACAACATCCTAACTGATGACTTCGCCAGGGTCAGCATCCCCCCATGAACACTAATCCAGGGTCAGCATCCACCTGAACACTAATCCAGGGTCAGCATCCACCTGAACACTAATCCAGAAGTCAGCATCCCACCTGAACACTAATCCAGGGGCAGCATCCACCCTGAACACTAATCCAGGGTCAGCATCCACCCTGAACACTAATCAGGGTCAGCATTTCACCCTGAACACTAAGCCACCGTCAGCATCCCACCTGAACACTAATCTGGGGTCAGCATCTTACCCTGAACACTAAGCCACCGTCAGCATCCACCTGAACTCTAATCCAGGGTCAGCATTTCACCCTGAACACTAAGCCAGCGTCAGCATCCCACCAGGCAACTATTTTCTTCCTTAGCACTCTTTCTTCCCTTTCATCTCATTCCGTCCATCTGTATATTTTTTCTGAATCTACATCTGCTTTATTTGCCTTCTTTGTTTACTTCCTCCCTTTCTCCTATTCTTTATATTTTTCTTCCTTTCTTTCTTCATTTTTTCCGTCCTTCCCTCCATTCTTCCCTCTCTCCTATAATTATTTTCTTTATAATAATATTCTTTTCTTTCTTCTTTCTCTTACTTCAGTTCGTCCCTTGTCCTTTCTTTCTGTGTTATAAATCTGTCCATCTAAGCCAGGGTGAAGCCAAAGATAATAAAGCCGCTGCCATTTTCTTTTCTCTTAGTTTTAATTCTCCTCCTCGGTTCGTTTTCGTTTTTTTTTTTTGGTGTTGATTTGATTTTTGGTTAAATATTTTTTTTTCTTTTCTTTTTTACTTTTCTTTCTTTGTTTTGAGTTCAAACCTTCGTTACATTTTGGCATTGTATGTTTTAGTTTTCTCATTTTGACTGATCAGGAGTTGACCTTTTAGATTTATTAGGTCATTTTTCTACTACTGCTTGAGTTGATTTCTTTGCTGCTTTTCTTTTTTCTTTTTGTAGCTTCTTTATTTTGATGTCTTGTTGGTGACTTAGCGATTTCGTTATATTTTGGAGAGTTAACTATTTTTTTTTTTGTCGGGGTATTTTGTCCTTTTAGGTTCCGTCGTGAGGAGATTTTTTTCGTTGCAAATGGTCAAAGGCAGTGTTCAGAGTGTCCAGGGAGTGTCAGGGGCCTTGCTGCGTGGGTCGTCATCAACGTGTCGTCCATTGTTCAGAGAGTGTCCAGGGAGTGTCAGGGGGCCTTGTTGCGTGGGTCGTCATCAGAGTATCAATCCATTGTTCAGAGTGTCCAGGGTGTCAGGGGCCTTGCTTATTTGCGTGGGTCGTCATCAAGTATCAATCCATTGTTCAGAAAGTGTCAGGGAGTGTCAGGGGCATTGTTGCGTGGGTCGTCATCAAGTATCAATCCATTGTTCAGAGAGTGTCAAGGGAGTGTCAGGGGGCCTTGTTGCGTGGGAAGTCATCAGAGTGTCCATCCATTGTTCAGAGAGTGTCAAAGGGAGTGTCAGGGGCCTTGTTGCGTGGTCGTCATCAACGTGTCCGTCCATTGTTCAGAGAGTGTCCAGGGAGTGTCAGGGGGCATTGTTGCGTGGGTCGTCATCAGAGTATCAATCCATTGTTCAGAGAGTGTCAAGGGAGTGTCAGGGGGCATTGTTGCGTGGGTCGTCATCAGCGTGTCCGTCCATTGTTCAGAGAGTGTCCAGGGAGTGTCAGGGGGCCTTGTTGCGTGGGCTGTCATCAGAGTATCAATCCATTGTTCAGAGAGTGTCAAAGGAAAGAAACAAATAAAAGAAATACTAGACAAAGGGAGGAAAGAAGGAAGAAATTTGTGAAAGTAGTAGAAAGGAAGAATAGAGAATAGAGAGAATAGAGGGGAGAGAGAGAGAGAGGTGAAATGTGGTTTTGGGAAGAGGAGGGAAGAGGAAGAGGAAAATTAAGAAGGAGAATGAAACAAGTATATTAAAAAAGGGCAGAAAAAAATGTAATGTTTAGAAGAAAGGTAAGACCAAGGAAAGAAAGTGAACGAAACTCTAGGAAAGACGAGATGAAGGAAAAACTGTGTGGAGGTGTAAAGAGAAATAGAGAGGAAAAGAGGACGAAGCTGGGAATGGAAGGAGGAGAGTAAGAAGGAAGAGGAAGAGTGGGTGAGGACAGTCTTCTTCCTTGGTGGCCATCATCCTAGATTGTCTTTAAGGTTGATTTACTTTCTTCCGTGTCTTCAATTTAGAATTCGAGGAAGAAGAAAGAAAAAAGAAAAAGATGAAAGGAAAAGGAACAGGATGAGAAGGAAGGAGGAAGAGGAAACATGAAAACTGGAAATGCAGGCAACAGAAAGCCTTTGGCTCATTACAGGTAGCCCGCTTTGGTGATTTAATCTGCTCGACAGCCACCAGGGCCTGGGAGCAGACGAAAGCTACCTCGATATTAGGAGCAGATGAAAGCACCTCAGTATTCAGTTTGCTCCCGACGCAGCGAAGTGACAGTCGATTCTATATCTGAAGGTTGATGGTATTCGCATATAAAAAGCCTACTTCTGAAGGAAGGATTGTTCAGTGGCGGATGACTCGGTTTGAAAAACTCCTTCGATGTCTGTGTTACATCGACTCGACTGAATGGGTACCATTATTTCTAGTTCTCAGGTTGATTTGCAGCTCAAAGAATTTGGAGTAATCGACGTTATTGATTTTTCAGATGCTTGGCTTGATCATATTCCTCGTGGCGTCTTATCTCCAATGTAAAGAGATTGAGTCGCTTGAGTCGTTCTTCATTGCAGCTGAGCCCTTAAGATGGTGTGGGTGAGGCTATAAGTGTGCGTTGCCTCGGTGCTCATCTCCGCCTCCTATTTGCCAGCCCTTGGTAACATGGGAAAGTGTTTAATAGATGATCCACAGGTAATGGGAACTCAGGTAGATGTCTAATTAAAGGTGTCTAGAGGGTGTGGACTTACTCTATAGATGCGCGTGACCTCATTACATATCCGTCACGTCAGCCCTTGGTAATATAGGAAGGTGTTAACAGATGATCCACAGGTAATGAGAACTCAGGTAGTGTGTAATTAGAGATTATAAAAAAAAAAGAGGATGTGGGCTGAGGCTATAAGTGCGCATTTGCCTCAGTGCTCATTTCCGTCTCCTCAGTCCTTGGAAATATAGGAAGGTGTTAAATAGATGATCCACAGGTAATGGGAACTCAGGTAGATGTGTAATTAAAGTGCCAAGAGGGTGTGGGCTGAGGCTATAAGTGCACGTGGCCTCAGTGCTCAACTCCCATTTGTAGATAAGGGCCATTGTTCCAATAGGTGTAGAAACTCAGGTGGATGCAGTTTTCTCTTTTATAGGACAAAGTTCATGCTTTATATAAATGAAAATGATTGCTCAGACCATCACCACAACACCCACCACCCTCTACCTCCTCCTCCTCCTCCTCCTTCCCCTCCTCCCCCCTCCCTCCTCTCCATATATCCTCCTCCTCCCCTCCTCCACCCCTCCCCTCCTCCTCCTCCTATATATCCTCTTCCTCCTCCTCCTCCCCTCCCTCCTCCTCCCCTCCTCCTTCCTCTCCTCCTCCCCTCCCTCCTCCTCCTCCTCCTCCTCCTCCACCTCACCATTACTATCAGGCTTAGGGTGTGTGGTGTGAGGAAAGGTACATGAAGGAAGGAAAGGGAACTGAGGGAGGGAAGGAAGAAAAGGAAGGGGAGGTATTTAATGAGTAAAAGGAAGGAAGGTTGGAAGGATGGGGAGGGAAGGAGGAGGGGAATGGAGGGATGATTGGAAGGGAGGAAGGGAAGGAAGGAAAGGGAGGAAGAGAAGAGGAGGTGTTATGTGAGAAGAGGAAGGAGGGAAAAAGGGAAGGAAAGGAGAGGAGAGTTAAGTAGTTAGGTTGGTAGGAAGGGAGGAGGGGAAGGAAGGAAGGGAAGAGAGGGTTGGAAAGGGAAGGATGAGGAAGTTTTTTTTTTGTCTATATTTTTCATTATAGATTGGAGGGAAGGGAGGAGGAGGAGAAGGAGGAGGAGGAGGAGGAAGGAGGCAGGGGGAGGAGGGGAAATGGTTTGGAGAGCTATTAGGATAGCTGTTATTGGTATTGATATTGATATGATATTATTATTGTAACCAGCTGTGTGTGTGTGTGTGTGTGTGTGTGTGTGTGTGTGTGTGTGTGTGTGTGTGTGTGTGTGTGTGTGTGTGTGTGTGTGTGTGTGTGTGTGTGAGTGTGTGTGTGTGTGTGTGTGTGTGTGTGTGTGTGTGTGTGTGTGTGTGTGTGTGTGTGTGTGTGTGTGTGTGTGTGTGTGTGTGTGTGTGTGTGTGTGTGTGTGTGTGTGTGTGTGTGTGTGTGTGTGTGTGTGTGTGTGTGTGTGTGTGTGTGTGTGTGTGTGTGTGTGTGTGTGTGTGTGTGTGTGTGTGTGTGTGTGTGTGTGTGTGTGTGTGTGTGTGTGTGTGTGTGTGTGTGTGTGTGTACTCTGTGTGTGTGTGTGTGTGTGTGTGTGTGTGTGTGTGTGTGTGTGTGTGTGTGTGTGTGTGTGTGTGTGTGTGTGTGTGTGAGGTTCTGAGGCTCGCCTGGCCTCGGGGATCAGCCACGGGATTTTGATTTCTTGAGATGGAGTCACCCTTTTCCTTTTTCTTACCCTGTATAGGGTCGAGATTTACCACATCACCTCGGTTTGCGATATGCCGTTTTAGGGAGCACAGAGTTGACATTGCATAGGGCTGAATCTAGAGCTAGTTGCACCTTTTGTAGTGAAGATCGCTACGGGAGCTGATTGGCTGGATGGAGGAGGAGATGTTAGCTACGGGAGCTGATTGGCTTGATGGAGGGAAGGTGTGCTTAGCTACGGGATCTGATTGGCTGGATGGAAGGTCTTATTTATAAAGTAATCTTCGCCTCGGCTCGCCTGTTTGAAAAGTCTCTCGTTGAAGTTGCCGGGGTATTCACGGACTGTTTTGTGATCCTAGTGATGGCTGTACACGCCTTCAGCGTCATGAATGGTAAAGTCACCCGTGACAACTTGGCCAAGCTTCTCCGCGGCCTTGGGAATAGTCGTAATGGCAGCTCGATACGTTGAAAATAACGGCCCTGTGGGGTAGAAGTGAGCATTTTCCCTTCAACAATTGTTTACTCCCACCATCTTAAGTATTGTGCGAAATATATGAATTATAATAATAACACTGGTCCGAGGTTACGGCCGTGACGTCACCGGCGGAAGAGATAATAGAAAGGAAAGGAGAAAAAATGGAGCTGGAAGTGGAAGGAGAGAAGTGGAGGGAAGAAACTGAAAGGAAGGTGGTAAAGGAAGTGTAAATGCGAGGAGGAAGGAGAAGAGGGAGGAATAAAAAAAGTAGGACTGAAAAGGAAAATAGCAAGAAGTGATGGAGAAAAGGAGGAGGTTACGGAAAAATGTGTGATTGGAGGGAGAGAAAACATCAAACGGGAAGGAAGAGAGAAAATGTACGATAGAGAAAGTGAAATGGTAGCGGGACAAGGGGACTGATCTCCAGGGTATCTCTGAGCTAATCTCTCTCTCTCTCTCTCTCTCTCTCTCTCTCTCTCTCTCTCTCTCTCTCTCTCTCTCTCTCTCTCTCTCTCTCTCTCTCTCTCTCTCTCTCTCTCTCTCTCTCTCTCTCTCTCTCTCTCTCTCTCTCTCTCTCTCTCTCTCTCTCTCTCTCTCTCTCTCTCTCTCTCTCTCTCTCTCTCTCTCTCTCTCTCTCTCTCTCTCTCCATTGCTTTATTCAACACTCTTCTACTTCTTCATCCTTTCTTTTCCTTTCTTCCATACTTCCCTTTTCACTCTTCATTACTCTCTCTCTCTCTCTCTCTCTCTCTCTCTCTCTCTCTCTCTCTCTCTCTCTCTCTCTCTCTCTCTCTCTCTCTCTCTCTCTCTCTCTCTCTCTCTCTCTCTCTCTCTCTCTCTCTCTCTCTCTCTCTCTCTCTCTCTCTCTCTCTCTCTCTCTCTCTCTCTCTCTCTCCCATTCTATCTATTTCACACTCACTAATTGAAAAAAAGGACAAAAGAACAGGACAAAAGCTTTCTAACTAATCCATCTTTGGGAGCAGGCCAGCCTACCCACGTGCGCACCTACACCTAATCATAAGGGCGGAAAGAAAGGGCAACTACTGGCTGGCTATAAATATCTCTCAAAAAATATGTTGGTTCCGATATTGGTTCTGGTGGAGGTGGTTGTGGTGGTAGTGTTTGTTCAGCCTCTATAATCACCACCACCATCACCAACACCACCTCTATCATCAACACTACCTCAACCATCACCACCACTACCAGTACCATTAATCACCACTACCGACTCCACCACTGCCGACATATCACTACCACGAGCTTCACTACCATCACCATAACTTAATCACCACTACGGTCACGATCACCATAATCAACACCATATTGCTGTTACTACTAAAACCATTACTACTGACTACTACTACTACTACTACTACTACTACTACTACTACTGCTGCTACTACTACCTAATAATAATAATAATACTAATAATAACTCGGAAAAAATCATTAATTACGCCAATGTTTTCTTGCTGTATTTTTCAGGGGCCGCCTCGCCGAGGTTGGCCGCGCCGAACGAGCCATAAAAATCCATCCAGCGCCGCTGAGTTTTTGTTTCGACTGTGTTTTTCATTTTTTTTTTCCATTGATGTGCCGAATTGTACCGAATTATTTTAGGATCGAGATAAATTTGTGAGTGTGTGTGCGTTTGTGTGTGATTCGAAATGTTCACGGGTAATACACACACACACACACACACACACACACACACACACACACACACACACACACACACACACACACACACACACACACACACACACACACACACACACACACACACACACACACACACACACACATCACACACACACACTCTCTCTCTCCATCCCTCTCTTCACCATTCATTAACCTCTAACATAGCCACACCTTGTAGTCAGTCACCCTCCACTCATCTCCATTCCAGTCATCACCCATCACCACTCATCACCACCACTAACACACCTCCTTCACGACAATACGCCGCCTGATTTACATTCAAAGCCGAGTCCGCCCACAAAATAGGAGCACGATTTTTTTTTACCTTTTTCCTTTTTTCCTGCATGGATTTTTTTTTTCTTTTTTTCTTGTTCTTCTTGTTTTCTTGTATTTGTTGTTGTTCTTCTTCTTCTTTATTATTTTACTTCGTTTTCTGGCTTTTATTTCACTATTGATTTTCTTATTCTATTTTTTAACTCATTGATTTTGTCTTTTCCTTTTGACCTTTCTTCTTGTGTTTTTCTTCTGTACTTTTTTTTTTCGGTGGGGACGTCATAGGGAAAGTGTGATGATGATGATGATGATGATGATGATGATGATGATGATGACGAGGAAGGAAGGAATGGAGGGGTAGGAGAGGAAGGGGAAGGAGGATAGAAGGAAAGGGAAGGTAGGAGGTAGATAGGTAAGGAGGATGGGAAGGAAGGAAGGAAAGGAGGAAGAGAAGGGAAGGAGAGAAGGGAAGGAGGAGGAGGAGGATAAGGAGGAGGGTTGATAGGTAGGCAAGGGGAGGAAGGGAGGTCGGAAGAGATGATGATGCTGCAGCTGAGGAGGAGGAAGAGAACGTGAAAGAAAAAAAGAGAAGAAACAGAATGAGAAGAAAGAGAAAAAAGAAGGAGAGAAAGAGGAAGAAAAGAAAAAGAGAAAGAGGAAGGAGGAAAGGAGGAGGAGGAGGAAGGGAAATCATTAATGCCTGTGTGTGTGTGTGTGTGTGTGTGTGTGTGTGTGTGTGTGTGTGTGTGTGTGTGTGTGTGTGTGTGTGTGTGTGTGTGTGTGTGTGTGTGTGTGTTCGTGTCTGTCTGTCTGTCTTATTGCTCGTATGTCAGTCTGTCTGACTGTTCTATCGTCTGTCTGTCGTCTTGTCTGACTGTCTTACTGTTCGTCTGTCTGTCTGTCTGTTTACTGTTCGCCCGCTGCCTGTCAGTCTGTCTGTTCGTCCATCTGTCTGTCTGTCAGTTCGTCTGTCTTGTCTGTCTGTCTGTCTATCTGTCTGTTCACTGTCTGTCAGTCTGTCTGTCTGTCTTTACAGTCTGGTCTGTCTGTCTGTCTGTCTATTCGTTCGTTCAATTGTGTGTCTGTATACAAGCATCCATAAACACGTATTGCATTCATCACCAACATTCATACATGAATACATAATACTGTGTGTAATAACTCTGTAAGCATTGATTTATTCATCCATATCCATTTATCAGTCTGTTCTATCTGTTTATCAAGCTTATCATTTTTTATTGAATTTATGGATAGATTAGCCTGTTAATTTTTGGTTATTTATCATCTAGTTAGCTTATTAACTTTTATCTCTTTTATATTCGTTTATTTGACTCTCTATATTTATATAGTTTTCCAAAAGGCCGTTTTTTATCTACTCTCAT